>NW_028154363.1:0-30882 GCF_965231275.1 Zosterops lateralis
TGGGGGTGGTCTCATTTGGGGGGGGTCCCATTTGAGGAGTGTCTGCACTTTTGGGGGTCTCTGCTTCGAGGGTCCCCGTTAGAGAGCATCCCCATTTCTGGGAGTCCCTGTTTTGGGGATCTCTGTTTGGGGGTGTCCCCTTCGGGATGGTCCCACTTTTGGGTGTGTCCCTGTTTTGGGGATCTCTGTTTGGGGGTCCCCGCTTTGGAGGGTCCTGGTTTTGGGGTCCCTGTTTTGAGGCATCTCTGTTTGGGGGTCCCCCCTTTGGAGGGTCCCTGTTTTGGGGTCCCTGTTTTGGGGTCCCGGTACCTTCTGGGCCACCTGGTTGACCCAGGGGCTGGTGCAGTTGCTCAGGTCGGGCCCGCGGGGGTTCCACACCCCCAGCCCCAGCAGGCACTGGAAGGAGGCGATGCCTGGGGGGCAACGGGGGGCTCAGGGGGACCCCAAATCCCCCCTGACCCCCACGGCCCCCCCACCCCCAGTCGTCCCTAATCCCCCCATTCCCCCCATCCCGCAGTCCTTCCCCAGTCCCCTCAGTCCTCCCAGTTCCCCCAATTCCCCCCAGTCTCCCCCAGTCCCCCAGTCCCCCCAATCCCCCCATTGTCCCCCAGTCCCCCCAGTCCCATCCCATTCCCCCCCCATTCCCCCCCATTCCCCCCAGTCACCCCAGTCCCCCCCATTCCCCCCAGTCCCCCCAGTCCCCATTCCCCCCATTCCCCACCCCCAGTCCCCCCCAGTCCCCCCCAGTCCCCCCATTCCCCCATTCCCCCCAGTCCCCCCCAGTCCCCCCATTCCCCCAATCCCCCCCAGTCCCCCCATTCCCCCAATCCCCCCCAATCTCCCCCCAGTTCACCTCGGGTCCCTTTGGGGCAGGGTCTCTCCACGAGCGCCCCCTGCTGGGCGGCGGGCCATTGCAACCCTGCGCACCTCCCGGGCCTCGCACAGGCGCCCCCCGCCCCCCCGGGACCCCCCCCGGGCCCCCCGGACCCCCCCGGGCCCCCCGAGCCCCCCCCGGGCCCCCCCGGCGGGCGGCGGGAGGCGGGGGCGGGGGCGGCGCGGCGGGGCCGCCGTTGGGGGGTCCCGGGGAGCCCCCCGGGGTGGCGGCGCTGTGCGCGGGCCCCGGGGGGGTCCCGGGGGGGGTCCCGGCCGCGGGGTGAGGGGGCCCCGCCGGGCCGTGGGGGTGGGGTACGGGGGGGCGGCGGAGCTGGGGGGGGCCGTGGGGTGCGGGGGGGCGGCGCTGGGCGGTTCCGTCGTCACCGGGCCTGGGGGGCGACAAAAACCCCGGGGGGGGGAGTTCAGGGCCTGAGGGACCCCCCTGAACAGACCCCCCCCAAAGGGAACCCCCCGCCGGTGGGGGGGGGGGGGCAGGGGCTGATGGCCCCCCCAAAATGACCCCGGACCCCCCCAAGGGACTGAGGCACAGCAGGACCCCCCAAAATCAGCCCGGAAGGTGCCCCCGGGCACTTGGGGGTCCCCCCCAAAGTGACCCCAGACCCCCCAGGGCTCCCCCCAAAGTAAACCGGGGCACCCCAGAACGAACTGGGACTCCCGGGGCCCCCCACGTACTTTGGGGACCCCCAAAACCCCAAAGCAGCCCCCCACACCGCCTGAGGCTGCACCCCAAAGTTCACCTGGACCCCCGGGGCCGCCCCCCCAAAGTAAACTGGGGCACCCCCAAAGTGACCCCAGAGCCCCGGGGCTGCCCCCAGGTGTGTGGGGGTGACACCCCAAAAGTAAACTGGGGGCCCCAGAATAAACCAGAGCCCCCCCCGAACACCTCGGGGTCCTTCTGCAACCGGGGCTGCACCCCCAAAATGAACCGGGACCCCCAGGGCTCCCCAAAAAACCCTGTGGCTCCCCCTCAGTACCAGAGGCTGCACCCCCAAAGACAAGCGGGACCCCCAGGGCTCCCCCTAAAAATATGGGGTTTCCCCTCAGTAGCTGGGGCTGCACCCCCAAAATAAACCAACACCCCCAGGGCTCCCCCCAGATATTTGGAGCTCCCCCCAAGGTACCAGAGGCTGCACCCCAAAGTAAACTGGGACCTCCAGGCTCACCCCGGGTATTTGGGGCTGGACCCCCCAAATAAACCAGCATTCCTAGGGCTCCCCTAAAAGTCCAAGGCTCCCCCCAAGTACCAGGGGCTGGACTCCCAAAGTAAACCAGGAGTCCCAGGGCTCCCCCTAAAAATCTGGGGCTCCCCCTCAGTACCAGAAGCTGCACCCCAAAATAAACGGGGACCCCCAGATAGTTGGAGCTGAACCCCGAAAATAAACTGGGATCCCCAGAGCTCCGCCCAACTACCTGAGGCTGCACCCCCAAAGTAAACCAGGACCCCCAGGCTTCCCCTAAGAATTCAGGGCTCCCCCTCAGTACCAGGGGCTGCACCTCAAAAATGAACCGGGACTCCCAGGGCTCCCCTTAAAAATCTGGGGCTCCCCTCAGTACCAGGGGCTGCGCCCCTAAAATAAACCAACACCCCCAGGGGTCCCCTGAGGTATTTGGGGCTGCACCCCAAATGCAAACCGGCACCCTTAGGGCTCCCCCGAGATATTTGGGGCTGCACCCCCAAAATAAACCGAGACCCCCAGGGTACCCCTTAAAACCTGGGGCTCCTCCTAAATACCAGAGGCTGCAGCCCCAAAAATAAACCGGGAACCCCAGGGCTCCCCCTAAAAATCTGGGGCTGCACCCCAAAAATAAACTGGGATCCCCAGGGCTCCTCCCGATATTTGGGGCTGCACCCGCAAAGTAAACCAGGACCCCCAGGCTTCCCCTAAAAATTGGAGCTTCCTCTAAGTACCAGAGGCTGCACCCCCAAAGTAAAGCAGAACTCCCAGGGCTCCCCCTAAAAATCTGGGGCTGCACCCCCAGAATAAGCCAGGACTCCCCAGATATTTGGGGCTGCACCCCCAGAATATGCCAGGACTCCCCAGATATTTGGGGCTGCACCCCCAAAGTAAACCGAGACCCGCAGATATTTGGGGCTGCACCCCCAGAATAAGCCAGGACTCCCCAGATATTTGGGGTTGCACCCCCAGAATAAGCCAGGACTCCCCAGATATTTGGGGCTGCACCCCCAAAATAAACCGAGACCCCCAGATATTTGGGGCTGCACCCCAAAGTCAAGCGGCCCCCCCAGGCTCCATCTGCTCCCTCTGAGGGTTCTCCCCCCAAACCCCCGCAGCCCCCCAAGCCCCTCCATCCCCCCAAACCCCCCCCGGCCCCCGGCCCCCCCATCCCCCTCACCGTCCCCGTCCAGCGGCGCGAAGTCGAGGCCGTAGCGCAGCAGGAAGTGGTTGTTCCACACGTAGAGCTGGTTGTCGCGGGGGTTGTAGCCCACCGAGGCCACGAACTGGTAGGGGTTGGGGAAGGGCAGCGCCAGCGCCGAGCCGCGCCCGCGCCGCGTGTCGAAGGCGTAGACCAGCGCGTTGCCCAGGTGCTCCGTGTCGTCGTCCAGGTAGACGCTGCGCACCACGTAGAGCACCCCGCAGGCCATGAAGGCGTCCGAGGCCGCCCGCTTGGCGTAGCCCGTCTCCCAGGTGCCCTCCAGGCGCAGCGTGTAGGGGTTCAGCTGGCTCACCACCAGCCGCCCGCCGTTGCCCTCGGTGGCGTAGATGACCCAGAGCCCCTCCTCGTCCACCGCCAGGTCGATGTCGGTCTTGCCGCCCCAGCGATACGGGGACGTGTCGTGGTAGTTGGCGGCGCCCACCACGGTCTCGCCGCTCTTGATGCGCGTCCGCAGGTCGTACTTGACGATGCTGCGGGTGCGCTCCTTGTTGTAGAACACGGCGCCGTCGTAGACCACGAAGCCGGTGCCGTCGGCGCGGTGCGGGAGGCGGTGCGTGGCCGCGGGCCGGGCGCCCACCAGGTCGGCCCAGGAGGCGTACTCGGTGAGCGTGTCGGTGCGGTACGGCACCCAGGGCAGCACGTAGAGCCGGTCCCCCGACTGCAGCGGGTCCCGGCACCAGCCCCCCGCCTGGTGGGGGGACTCGTGCGTGGACAGCGCCGGCCCCACGCGCTGCGGGACCCCCGGGCACACGAAAACTGCGGGGGGGGGGCGGCGGGGACGGGACACGGGGAGGGGAATGGACGGGGAAGGGGGAGATGGACAGGAGGACACGGGGAGGGGGGATGGACAGGGGGACACGGGGAAGGGGGATGGACAGGGGGACACGGGGAGGGGGATGGACAGGGGGACACGGGGGGGGGGATGGACAGGGGGACACGGGGAGGGGGATGGACAGGGGGACACGGGGAGGGGGGATGGACGGGGAAGGGGGGATGGACAGGGGGACACGGGAGGGGGGATGGACAGGGGGACACGGGGGGGGGGATGGACAGGGGGACACGGGGAGGGGGATGGACAGGGGGACACGGGGAGGGGGGATGGACGGGGAAGGGGGGATGGACAGGGGGACACGGGAGGGGGGATGGACAGGGGGACACGGGGGGGGGGATGGACAGGGGGACACGGGGGGGGGATGGACAGGGGGACACGGGGGGGGGGATGGACAGGGGGACACGGGGGGGGGCGAGGGATGGACAGAGGGACAGGGGGACAGACATGGGGACACGGGAACGGGGTGACAGACATGGGGACATGGGAAGGGGGGGATGGACAGAGGGACACGGGGTAGATGGGGGAGATGGACAGGGGGACACGGGGAGGGGCGAGGGATGGACAGAGGGACAGGGGGACAGACATGAGGACACGGGAAGAGGCCAGGGGCAGACAGAGGGACACGGGGAGGGTGGGGGACGGACAGAGGGACATAGAGATTGTGGGGATAGACACGGGGGCACGGGGAGGGTGGGGAAGAAGGACAGAGGGACATAGGAGAGGGTGGGGACAGACACGGGGACAGAGGGTGGATGGGAGGACAGACGGACATGGGGATGGACAGACGGACACGGGGACAGGGAGAGGGACGGGGGTACATGGGCGGGTGGGGACGGTATGCATGGAGGAGACGGACACGGGGACAAACAGGGACACGGATGAGGGACAGGGGAAGGGACATGGGCACAGACACAGGGACACGGGGACAGACACACGGACACAGGCATGGATGAGGGACAGGCACAGGGACAGAATGACAGACACGGACAGACGGCGGACACGGGTGGATGGCGGTCACGGCGTGGATGGGGGGACACGGGGGGACAGCAGGACGGATGGACGGAAGAACAGGGGACAGATGGGGGGACACGGGGGGACAGGGATGAGGATGAGGGGACAGACACGGACAGAGATGGGGACAGCAGGACGGACACGGGACAGACGGACACAGGGACAGGTGGGGACAGAGGGGTGGGCGGTGGGGACATGGGGGACACGGGGACAGACGGACAGAGAGAGGGAGGACAGGGAGACATGGGAGGGGACACGGGGACACAGAGGGGACAGACGGACGGGGGGACACGGGGGGACACGGGGGGGACAGCGAGAAGAGGAGAGAAAAGAGAAGCGTTTCATCAGCCACTGGGGGGTCCCACGGGGGGGCTGGGGGGGACCCCAACCCCGGGGGGATTTTGGGGACCCGGGGGAGGGACACGGGGGAGGGGAGGGGGGGGGGTCCCTTATCCGGGGAGGGGACAGAGGAGAGGGGACACAACGGCGGGGGGAGGGGGGGGGGTTGGGGACACCCCGACTGTCCCCCGGCAATGGCGGGAAGGGGGGGCCGTGCCCCCCCAGCGACCCCGGGACCCCCTTTTATCTGTGGGGGGAGGGGCAGCACCCTGAGGGGGGAGGGGCAGCTCTCCTTGGGGGGAGCCCTAAAACGGGGGGGGGCTCAAATCGGGGGGGGGTCCCTAAATCGGGGGGGCTCTTCCCCTCCCCTCCCCCCACAGCCAGGGACGATCGAGCGCGACGGAGACACGGGGGGGGGGGGGGCGGGGGGGGCTCGGGGGGGTCCCCCCGGTGCGGGGGGGGTTTGGGGGGACCCCCCCGGTTTGGGGGTGCGGGGGGGGTTTGGGGGGTCGCGCGTGGTCCCGGTGTCCGGCGCCGGCTGCAGAGAGGCTGGGGGAGAGAAACGGGGGGGTTAGAGCTGCGGGAGAGAAGGGGACACGGGGACACGGGGGGGACACGGGGGGGACACGGGGGGACCCCCGGAGCAGAGACCCTCCCCCCAAAAATCACCCCCCAGCCCCGCCCCCCGCGGGGTCTCTGCGCCGGGGGGGTGGGGGCCCCCCAAGGGGGCGGGGCCAGGCCGGGACCCCCCGGGGGACAGCGGGGTCCCCCCAGTGTCACCCCCAAAGGGACCCCGGGCTGGGGCCCCGCCCCCCGGCCTGGCCCCGCCCCCCGCCCGGGGCACGGCACAGGCAGGGCGAGGGGGAGGGGCAGGGGCGGGGCACACGCGCGTGTGAGCACAGGTGTGACTGCACTGGTGTGACTGCACAGGTGTGACTGCACAGGTGTGAGCTCAGGTGTGACTGCACAGGTGTGACTGCACAGGTGTGACTGCACTGGTGTGACTGCACAGGTGTGCACAGGTGTGACTGCACAGGTGTGAGCTCAGGTGTGACTGCACAGGTGAGACTGCACAGGTGTGACTGCACAGGTGAGACTGCACAGGTGAGACTGCACAGGTGTGAGCACAGGTGTGACTGCACTGGTGTGACTGCACAGGTGTGACTGCACAGGTGTGCACAGGTGTGACTGCACTGGTGTGACTGCACAGGTGTGACTGCACTGGTGTGACTGCACAGGTGTGACTGCACAGGTGTGAGCACAGGTGTGACTGCACTGGTGTGACTGCACAGGTGTGACTGCACAGGTGTGAGCACAGGTGTGACTGCACTGGTGTGACTGCACAGGTGTGAGCACAGGTGTGACTGCACAGGTGTGACTGCACAGGTGTGAGCTCAGGTGTGACTGCACAGGTGTGACTGCACAGGTGAGACTGCACAGGTGTGACTGCACAGGTGTGAGCTCAGGTGTGACTGCACAGGTGTGACTGCACAGGTGAGACTGCACAGGTGTGACTGGACAGATGTGAGCATAAATGTGTTCATGTGTCCACAGATGTGCACAGGTGTGACCTCAGGTGTGACTGCACAGGTGTGCACAGGTATAAGCACAGGTGTGTCTGTGCATGCACAGGTGCGTGTGGACATATGAACAGGTGTGCACACACCTGTGCAGTCACACCTGGCCAGTCACACACACCTGTGTGAGCCCATCTACACGCACGTGTGGGCACATGTTCACCTGGCTCTGCGTTTGCACAGGGAGGCTGTGGGTGTCTGTGAACAGGTGTGAGCACAGGTGTGAGCACAGGTGTGCAGAGGTGTGTGCAGGGGCAGCACATATGCACGCTCAGGTGTCACTGTGCAGGTGTGTGAGGGCTGCCACACCTGTGCTGTTCTGTGCTCACACCTGTGGCGGTTACCTGTGTGTGCTCACAGGTGTGGTTTTGTTGTCACACCTGCCCAGGTGTGTATGCTCACACAGGTGTGGGTCACAGTTACACTTTCACAAGTGTTTGTGTGCACACAGGTGTGGTGTTGTCACACCTGCCCAGGTGTTAATGCTCACACAGGTGTGTTGTTGTTGTCACACCTGCCCAGGTGTGCGCTGCCCCACCTGTCACACGCGCGTGTGCAGGGGGCGCGGGGGCTGCGTGTGCACGGGGAGACACCTGGGCCTGCAGCTGGATCCAGGTGTGCATGAGCACCTGTGGGTGCACAGCCCCAGGTGTGCACAGCTCAGGTGTGCACAAGGACTGGGAACACACAAGCCCCAGGTGTGCTCAGGCACAGATGTGCACAAGGATCCAGGTGTGCACAAGGCATAGGTGTGCCCAGGTGTGCACATCCCCTGCTCTGCCCAGCTGTGCCCAGCTTCAAATTTGCCCAGGTATGCACAAGGATCCAGATGAGTTCATCCAGGTGAGCCCAGCCAGGTGAGCACACCCCAGCTGTGCACAGGGATCCAGATGTGCACATCCCAGGTGTGCCCAGGTGAGCTCACCCAGGTGAGTTCATCCAGGTGAGCCCATCCAGGTGTGCACAAGGATTCAGATGCTCCCATCCAGGTGAGACTAGATGTGCCCATCCAGGTGAGCCCATCCAGGTGTGCACAGGGATCCAGGTGAGCCCCATGACCCAGGTGAGCTCATCCAGGTGTGCACACGGATCCAGGTGAGCCCCGTGATCCAGGTGAGCTCATCCAGGTGCTCCGGTCCAGGTGAGCCCCGGCCGTGGCGCAGCCCCCGCGCGGCCCCGGGGGTTTTGGGTGGGGGTCCCGGGGAGGTGGGGGAGGGGAGACTCACAGGCTCGGGGGGGCCCCGCGGTCCGGGGGGGCTCGGCCGGGCCCTGCGGGAGGAGGAGGAGGAGAGAGACACGTTAGGGGCCCCCCGCCCCCCGCTCCGGACACCTGTGGGAAGAAGCCGCGGCCCCGCCCCGGCCCCGCCCACACCTGCCCCTGCCCCGCCCCTCTCCGGCCACGCCCTCCCCGGACACTGCCCCGCCCCCCCGCCCCCCCCTCACCCCACGCGGACGGACGGACGGACACGGGGGCGACGCCCTGGCTGTGGGGTGACCCTGGGGTGACCCCGGAGTGACCCCAACTGACCCCGGAGTGACCCTGGACTGACCCTGGACTGACCCAAACTGACCCCGGAGTGACCCTGACTGACCCTGGACTGACCCTGGACTGACCCTGAGTGACCCTGAGTGACCCCAATTGACCCCTAAGTGACCCTGAGTGATTTCAACTGACCTCAGAGTGGCCCCAACTGACCCCTGAGTGACCCTGAACTGACCCCTGAGTGACCCAGAACTGACCCCGGAGTGACCCTGAGTGACCCCAACTGACCCGAGTGACCCTGAGCTGACCCCGGAGTGACCCCAACTGACCCCGGAGTGACCCAGAACTGACCCCAGAGTGACCCTGAGCTGACCCCTGAGTGACCCTGGACTGACCCCGGAATGACCCTGAGCTGACCCAAACTGACCCCAACTGAGCCCAGAGTGACCCTGGGCTGACCCCGGAGTGACCCTGGACTGACCCCAGAGTGACCCAAACTGACCCTGGAGTGACCCGGAGTGACCCCGGAGTGACCCTAAGTGACCCTGGACTGACCCAAACTGACCCTGGAGTGACCCTGACTGACCCCGGACTGACCCCTGAGTGACCCTGGACTGACCCCTGAGTGACCCTGGACTGACCCCTAAATGACCCAAACTGACCCCAGAGTGACCCTGAGTGACCCTGAGTGACCCCGGAGTGACCCTGGACTGACCCCGGAGTGACCCTGAGCTGACCCCTGAGTGACCCTGGACTGACCCCTGAGTGACCCTGAGCTGACCCAAGCTGACCCCAACTGACCCCGACTGACCCCAAACCTGACCCCATAACTGACCCCAACTAACTCTTGAGTGACCCCCCTGATGCCCAAACTGACCCCAACTGCCCCAAACAACCCCCAACTGACCCCCAACTGACCCCAAACTGACCCTGACTGACCCCAAACTGACCCTGACTGACCCTGACTGACCCCAACTGACCCCAAACTGACCCTGACTGACCCCAAACTGACCCTGACTGACCCTGACTGACCCCAGCTGACCCCACAACTGACCTCGACTGACTCTTGAATGACCCTCTGCTGACCCCCAAACTGACCCCAACTGCCCCAAACTGACCCCCAACTGACCCTGACTGACCCCAACTGACCCTGACTGACCCCAACTGACCCCACAACTGACCTCGACTGACTCTTGAATGACCCTCTGCTGACCCCCAAACTGACCCCAACTGCCCCAAACTGACCCCAACTGCCCCAAACGACCCCCAACTGACCCTGACTGACCCCAACTGACCCCACAACTGACCTCGACTGACTCTTGAATGACCCTCTGCTGACCCCCAAACTGACCCCAGCTGTCCTCGACTGATCCCTGACTGACCCCAAATGACCTTTACTGGCCCTCAACTGACCCTGACTAACCCCAACTGACCCCAAGTGACCCCGACCCCAACTAACCCAAAGTGACCCTGACTGACCCCAAATGACCTTTACTGACCCTCAACTGACCCAAAGTGACCCTGACTGGACCAAACTGATCCCAAAGTGACCCCAAACTGTCCTTAACTGACCCTGGCTGACCCCAAATGACCCCAACTGTCCTCGACTGACCCCTGACTGACCCTCCAACTGACCCTGACTGACCCCAAATGACCTCAACTGACCCAAAGTGACCCCAGCTGACCCTGACTGACCCCATATGACCCCAGCACTGCCCCGGCCCCCCGAGCTGCCCCTCCTGGGGGGATATTTTGGGAGGCTCTTTGATTTGGGGGGAGGGGGGTCTCTGGGGGGGTTGGAGGGACTCGGGGGGGCTCCCAGGGCCCCCCAAACTGCCCCTCCCCCCCCATTGAGGGGGTGACAGGAGGGGGGAGGGGTCACCCCAAACTCGGGGGGTCCCCGGGGGGGGGGTGGGGACACCTCAGGGGGTCCCCAAAGGGTTTGGGGGGTCCTGGGGGGGTCTTGGAGCACCTTGGGGGAGTCCTGGGGGGGGCTGGGGGGGTCCCGGGGACCCCCGAGGGGACATTGGGGGGAGTCTGGGCACCCCCAAATTAATGAGAGCTAATTAAGGGGGGGGGGGCATTGAAACCCCCCCCCCCCCGATATTGGGGACCTGGGGGGGAGGGGGAAACAAGGGGGTGGGGGAGGGGAAGGGGGGAAGGGAAAAAGGGGGGATTTGGGGGAGGGGGAGGATTTGGAGGGGGAGGGGAAGGGGGTGGGGGAGGGGCTCTGGAGGAATTTTGGGGGGCCCAGAGGGGGTGGGGGGAGGGGACAGGGGGAATTTGGGGTGCGGGGGGGGGAGGGGAAGGGGGAGGGGGCAGGATTTGGGGTGAATTTGGGGGATTTGGGGGGGCAGGATCAGTGGGGGAGGGGTCAGAATTTGGGGTCACTCGGGAGGCTTTTGGGGTGCGGGGTTTGGGGGGGTTTGGGGGTGCAGGAACAGGGTGTGGGGGGTTTGGGGGGGCTGGGGTGGGTTTGGGGTTCAGGGCTGGGGGGCTGGGGGGGTCAGAGGGGTTTTGGGGGGTCGGGAGGGTTTTGGGGGCTCTGGGGGGGGTCAGGGAGGTTTGGGGTGTCCGGGGGGGGTCAGGAGGGGTTTGGGGGCTCTGGGGGGGTCGGGAGGATTTTTGGGGGGTCAGCGAGGTTTGGGGTGTCCGGGGGGGTCGGGAGGGTTTTGGGGGGGCCGGAGCGAGGGGGTCCGTGTTACCTTTTTGTTCCACTTCTATTTTTAGCACCGGAAGAAAAGGCGGGAGAGAGCGGGGGGAGGGGCGGGAGGGGGGCGGGGGGGGGTGGGGGGTGCGGGGGGGAGGGGAGGGGTCACACGGGCGGGGGGGAGGGGAGGGGGAGGGGAGGGGGAGGGGCGAGAGAGGAGACAAAGAGAAAAGAGATTAAACGGCTCCGGCCCCCCCCGAGCCCGGGGGGACCCCGAGACCCCCCCGAGACCCCCGGCCCGGCGGGGGAGGGGCGGCACCGCCCCGGGACATGGGGACGGACACACGGACACGGGGGGAACAGATGGACACGGGGATGGACACGGGGGGGACAGATGGACACGGGGATGGACAGATGGACATGGGGATGGACACACAGACACTGGGATGGACAGATGGACACAAGGTGGACAGACGGACATGGGATGGACAAATGGACACGGGGTGGACAGATGGACACGGGATGGACACGGGACAGACCGATGGACACAGGGTGGACACATGGACATGGGATGGACACACGGACATGGGGATGAACATGAGATGAACACACAGACACAGGGACGGACAGACGGACACAGGATGGACACATGGACACGAGGATGGACACATGAACGGGGACAGACACACGGACACGGGATGGACACACGGACACGGGATGGACTTGGGGTGGACATGGGGATGGACACAGGGATGGAGGGACAGATGGGGGATGGACAGAGGGACACGGGGATGGAGATGGGATGGACAGACAGACGGACATAGGGATGGACACATGGATACGGGGATGGACACGGGATGGACAGATGGACAGAGGATGGACAGAAGGACAAGGTGGGACAAGGAGGTGTCAGGGGTGGTCGGATGGACAGAGGGACAGGCAGGGCTGGATGGAGACGGACAGACACAGGGACAGGAAAGGGAGGGAGAGAGGGATGGACAGAGGGACAGATGGACAGGATGGACAGACAGCAGGAGGGACCGATGGACAGAGGGGTGGATGGACAGATGGACATGAGGATGGACAGAGGGACGGGGGACAGACAAAGACAGATGGACAGAGGGATGGATGGGGACGGACAGACGGACAGACAGATGGGAATGAGGGACAGGGGGACAGAGTCAATGAGGGGGACAGACAGAGCCACAGACGGACAGACGGATGGACGGACACGGAAATGGGGGGCCGGGGATGGCCGGGATGGGGATGATGGCCGGGGGTGATGGATGGACAGACGGGCAGATGGACACACAGAAGGACAGATGGACACACGGACAGAGGGACAGGCGGCCGGGGGGCGCAGGGCTCCCATCCCCCGCACTCCTGAGCCCCCGGGGGGGTCGTGCCCCCCCGCCCCTCCCCCCCAGCCCTGGAGGGAGAGAAGAGACGGCGATGGGGGAGGGGCGGCCCGGGGGGGGAGGGGCTGCCGGGGGGTCCCGGCTCCGGGGGGGTCCGGGGGTCCCTCTCGGCCCCGCGGCGTCACCTGCAAAGGAAAGAGGCGCCCCCGCCCCTCCCCCAACCCCCCGGACCCCCCAAAACCTCCCCCGCCCCCCCCCCACGGCACCGGCGGGGACCGCGTGGGCTGAGTGTGACTGAGTGTGTGTGAGTGTGCCCTGAGTGTGTCCTGTGTCCTGAGTGTGCCCTGAGTGTGTGTGAGTGTGTGTGTGCCCTGAGTGTGTGTGTGTGACTGTGTGTGAGTGTGTGTGAGTGTGCCCTGAGTGTGCCCTGAGTGTGTGTGTGACTGTGTGTGAGTGTGTGTGAGTGTGCCCTGAGTGTGCCCTGAGTGTGTGTGAGTGTGTGAGTGTGCCCTGAGTGTGTGTGTGACTGAGTGTGTGTGAGTGTGTGAGTGTGCCCTGAGTGTGTCCTGAGTGTGTGTGAGTGTGCCCTGAGTGTGTCTGTGCCCTGAGTGTGCCCTGAGTGTGTGTGTGTGCTCTGAGTGTGTGTGAGTGTGTCCTGAGTGTGACTGTGTGTGAGTGTGCCCTGAGTGTGTGTGAGTGTGTGTGAGTGTGTGTGCCCTGAGTGTGACTGAGTGTGCTCTGAGTGTGTCCTGAGTGTGTTTGAGTGTGTCTGGAGTGTTCCTGGCATGTTCTGAGCGTGAGCCTGGCCCTGGTGTGTTCCTTGTGTGTTCTTGGTGTTTGTGGCGTGTTCTGTGTGTTCTGAGTGCTCTCAGAGTGAGCGTGGCCCTGGTGTGCTCTGAGCGTGTTCTGGGTGTGTCCGGAGTGTTCTGAGTGTGAGCCTGGCCTGGGTGTGTGTCTGGCATGTTCTGAGCATTCCTGGCCTGGTTCTGGCATTTCTGTGTGTTCTGAGTGTCCTTGAGGTGTTCCAAGCGTGTTCTTGCCATGTCCTCTGTGTTCTGAGCGTGTTCCTGGCATGTTCTCAGCACTCCAAGTGTGAGTGTGGCCTTGGTGTGTGCTTGGCACTTTCTGAGTGTGTTCTGGGCGTGTTCTAGGTGTGAGCATGGCCATACCATGTGTTTGGTGTGTTCTGGGTGTTCCTGGTGTTCTGAGTGTCTTTGGGGTGTTCACAGTGTGTTCTTGCCGTGTCCTCTGTGTTCTGAGCGTGTTCCTGGCATGTCCTCAGCACTCCCAGTGTGAGTGTGGCCTTGTGTGCTTGGCACTTTCTGAGTGTGCTCTGGGCGTGCTCTGGGTGTGCGCCCGGCCTGGGTGTGTGTTTGGTGTGTTCTGGGTGTTCCTGGCCTGGTTTTGCGTGCTCTGGGCATGCTCTGGGTGTGCGCCCGGCCTGGGTGTGTGTTTGGTGTGTTCTGGGCATGTCTGGCATGTTCTGAGCGCTCTGAGAGTGAACATGGCCTTGGTGTGTTCTGAGCTTGTGTTTAGTGTGTTCTGTGTGCTCTGGGTGTGCTCTATGTGTGTTCTGTGTGTGTCCAGAGCGTTCCAGGTGTGCTCTGGGTGTGCCCTGAGTGTGAGCACGGCCCTGGTGTGTTCAAGTGTGGCCTTGGCGTGTTCTTGGCCACGTTCTGAGTGTTCCAGGTGTGCTCTGGGTGTGCTCTGGGGGTGAGTGTGGCCGTGGTGTGTGCTGGGCATGTCCTGGGTGTGTTCTGGCATGTTCTGGGTGTTCCAGGCGTGTTCTGGGCGTGGCCCTGGGGTGTCCTTGCCGCGTGATCAGTGTGTGCCCAGTGTGTAATCAGCGTGTGCTTAATGAGTAATTAGTGCCTGTTTAATGTGACCCAGGTGTGCTCAGGTGTGTCCCAGGCCTGTCCCAGGTGTGTTCCAGGTGTGTCTGACACGCTTTGCTCACACGCCAGGTGTGGAGTTGGTGTGCTCTGAACACGCCCAGGTGTGCCCAGCCTGCACCATGCTGCTCTCCAGGTGTGGCTTCAGCACAGACAGGTGTGTGCCTGGCATGTCCAGGTGTGCCCAGGTATATCCCAAGTGTGTCTGACACGCTTTGCTCACACACCAGGTGTGTCATTAGCATGCACAGGTGTGTGCTGAGTGTGTCCTGAGCCCGCCCAGGTGAGTTTAGGAGGTGTCCTCCTGCACACCAGGTGTGTCCTTGGTACATGCAGGTGTGTGCTGGGCGTGTCCTGAGTATGCCCAGGTGTGTTTAACCCACGCCAGGTGTGCATTGAGTGTGCAAGGTGTGCACTTAGCGTGTCCTCAGCACGCACAGGTGTGCTCAGAGGGTTCCCAGGTGTGCTCAGAACATTCTCAGGTGTGCTCAAAGCATTCTCAGGTGTGCTCAGAGGGTTCCCAGGTGGGCTCAGAACATTCTCAGGTGTGCTCAGAGGGTTCTCAGGTGTTTAGATGTGCTCAACATGCACAGGTGTGTCCAGGTGTTTATCGTGCCCTTGACACACCCCCAGTGTGTCCAGGGGCCTTCGACCGATGCCAGGTGTGCCCTTGGCACATACAGGTATGTGCTGGGCATGTCCTCGGCACGCACAGGTGTGTTCAGGGTGTGTCCTGAGCATGCCCAGGTGTGTTTAACCCACACCAGGTGAGCACTTAGCGTGTGAGGTTCATGTTTAACGTGTTCTGAGCGTGCCCAGGTGTGCTCACCTGCCCCAGGTGTGCACTTAACACACACATCATGTGCTCAGGTGTTTATTGCATCCCTTAACCTGTCCTGAGCGTGCCCAGGTGCATTTAACACACACCAGGTGTGCATTGAGTGTATTGGATTCACGCTTAGTGTGTCCTGAGCGTGCCCAGGTGTGTTCACCTGCCCCAGGTGTGCATTTATCCTGGACATTGTGTGCTCAGGTGTTCATTGTGTCCTTTAGTGTGTCCAGAGCATGCCCAGGTGTGTTTAACACACACCAGGTGTACATTTATCATGGACACTGTGTGCTCAGGTGTTCATAATTTCCTTTAGCGTGTCCAGAGTGTGCCCAGGTGTGTTTAACCTGCCCCAGGTGTGCACACATTGTGTGCTCAGGTGTTCATCACATCCTTTAGTGTGTTCTGAGCATGTCCAGGTGTGTTCACCTGCCCCAGGTGTGCATTGAGTGTCAGATTCACATTTAACCTGTCCTGAGTGTGCCCAGGTGTGTTCACCTGCCCCAGGTGTACTGGGCACAGACAGGTGAGGGTGTGGCTCCCTCAGCCCCCCGGGCTGGCACCAGGTGTGGTTCGCTGTGTTCTACCTGTGCTTCGGGCGTGCTTTGGGCCACACTCCTGGCTGTGCTTTCAGTGCGTTTTTGCCGTGGTTTTTTCCTGTGTTTTGGTGGATTTTTGGTGTGTTTTACGTGTGTTCTTGGCACATTTTTGCCATAGTTTACATGTGGATTTTGGAGCGTTTTAGCCGTGGTTTTTGTGTATTTTTGCTGTGGCTTTTGTGTGGTTTTGGCGTGTTTTATGTGAGTTTTTGGCGTGTTTTATGTGTGTTTTTGGCATGGTTTTTCCTGTGATTTACGTGTGCTTTTGGCATGTTTTTTAACGTGTGTTTTTGGCTTGTTTTTGCCATAGTTTATGTGTGGTTTTGCCACGGCTTCGGTGTATTTTTGGCACAGTTTATGCGTGTTTTTTCATGTTTTTGCTGTGGTTTACATGTCTTCCTGCCATGCTTTTCATGTGTTTTTGGCACATTTTTGCTGTAGTTTACACATGGTTTTGGCACGTTTTTGCCATGTTTTTGCTGTGGTTTATGTGTGTTTTTGATGCATTTTTGCCATGTTTTTGGCCTGTTTTTGCTGTGTTTTTGGTGTGTTTTTGGTGTGTTTAATGTGTGTTTTTGGCCTTTTGCTGCCACATTCCTGCCATGCCCCTGCCATGTTTTTGCCATAGTTCACGTGCATTTTTGTTGTGTTTTTCCCATGTTTAACATGTTTTTTTGGCATGTCCCTGCCATGTTCCTGCTGTGCTTTTGGTGTGTTTTTGCCGTGTTTAAAGTGTGTGTTTGCTGTGTCCCTGTCGTGGTTTATGTGTGTTTTTGCCGTGGTTTTTGCAGCGTGTCTCTGCCATGTTACTGCCGTGTTTTTGCTGTGTTTAATATGTGGGTTTGGTGTGTTTTTGCCCTGCTCCTGCCCCTGATGGTTTTGCCATCTTCTTGCTATTTTTAATGTCTGGTTTTGCCATGGTTTTGCTGTGGTTTTTGCCATTTTAATGTGTGTCCCAGCCATGTTCCTGCCATGTCCGTGCCATGTGTTTTTGCTGTGTTTAATGTGTGTCCCTGCCATGTTTTTGCCATAGTTCATGTGTAGTTTTGGTGTGTTTTTGCCATGTCCCTGCCGTGTTCACTGTGTGTCCCTGCCATGTTCAATGTGTGTCCCTGCCGTGTTCACTGTGTGTCCCTGCCGTGTTCACTGTGTGTCCCTGCCATGTTCAATGTGTGTCCCTGCCGTGTTCACTGTGTGTCCCTGCCGTGTTCACTGTGTGTCCCTGCCATGTTCAATGTGTGTCCCTGCCGTGTTCACTGTGTGTCCCTGCCGTGTTCACTGTGTGTCCCTGCCATGTTCAATGTGTGTCCCTGCCGTGTTCACTGTGTGTCCCTGCCGTGTTCACTGTGTGTCCCTGCCATGTTCAATGTGTGTCCCTGCCGTGTTCACTGTGTGTCCCTGCCGTGTTCACTGTGTGTCCCTGCCATGTTCAATGTGTGTCCCTGCCGTGTTCACTGTGTGTCCCTGCCGTGTTCAATGTGTGTCCCTGCCTGTCCCTGCCTGTCCCTGCCGTGTTCACTGTGTGTCCCTGCCGTGTTCAATGTGTGTCCCTGCCTGTCCCTGCCATGTTCAATGTGTGTCCCTGCTGTGTTCAATGTGTGTCCCTGCCGTGTTCACTGTGTGTCCCTGCCTGTCCCTGCCGTGTTCACTGTGTGTCCCTGCCGTGTTCACTGTGTGTCCCTGCCTGTCCTTGGCGTGTTCAGTGTGTGTCCCTGCCATGTTCAGTGTGTGTCCCTGCTGTGTTCACTGTGTGTCCCTGGCTGTCCCTGCCGTGTTCACTGTGTGTCCCTGCCTGTCCCTGCCGTGTTCACTGTGTGTCCCTGCCTGTCCCTGCCGTGTTCAGTGTGTGTCCCTGCCGTGTTCAGTGTGTGTCCCTGCCTGTCCCTGCCGTGTTCACTGTGTGTCCCTGCCTGTCCCTGCCGTGTTCACTGTGTGTCCCTGCCGTGTTCACTGTGTGTCCCTGCCTGTCCCTGCCGTGTTCAGTGTGTGTCCCTGCCGTGTTCAGTGTGTGTCCCTGCCTGTCCCTGCCGTGTTCAGTGTGTGTCCCTGGCTGTCCCTGCCGTGTTCACTGTGTGTCCCTGGCTGTCCCTGCCGTGTTCACTGTGTGTCCCTGCCGTGTTCACTGTGTGTCCCTGCCTGTCCCTGCCGTGTTCACTGTGTGTCCCTGCCTGTCCCTGCCGTGTTCACTGTATGACCCTGCCGTGTTCAGTGTGTGTCCCTGCCTGTCCCTGCCGTGTTGTTCCCGTGCCCGTGGCGGGTCCCGGGGCCGGTGCCGTGTCCAGCCCAGTCCGGCCGTGTCCGGCCCCTCCCGGCCCTTCCCTCGAGGCTCCGGCGGCGGCTGCAAAGCAAAGCTGGGGGAGGGGCCGGGGGGGTTTGGGGGTCCCGCGACGGCGCCTGGGGAGAGACGGGGTCACCCCAACCCCCCCCGGGACCCCCGGGTCACACAGAGCCCCCCGGGGGGTCACAGCGCCCGCGGGGGGTCGGACACGGGGGGTCAGAACTGGGACAGGGGTCACAGCCCGGCCTGGGGGACAAACGCGACACGGGGGGACCCCGGGGGGCACAGACCCCCCCCAACACCTGGGGGTTCCCTGAGACCCCCCCAGTCCCACCCCACCCCCCCCAAAGGTGCCTGGGGGCCCCCAGGGTTGGGAGTCCTGGGGGCTGTGGGGTGCCTTGGGTGCTGTGGGGCAGGACATGGGGGGCACTGCGGGGTCCCCATGGGTTCCATGGGTGCTGTAGGGCGGGACTCCCCAGGTGCACCTCTGGGTGCTGTGGGGCTGGGGGGGACACTGTGGGGCAAAGCTGTGGGGCAGAGCTATGGGACAGAACAGGGGCTGTGGGGCAGAGCCATGGGGCAGAGCTGTGGGACAGAACAGGGGCTGTGGGGCAGAGCCATGGGGCAGAGCCATGGGGCAGAGCTATGGGACAGAACAGGGGCTGTGGGGCAGAGCCATGGGGCAGAGCCATGGGGCAGAGCTATGGGACAGAACAGGGGCTGTGGGGCAGAGCCATGGGGCAAAGCTCTGGGGCAGAGCTCTGGGGCAGAGCTGTGGGGCAGCACTTGCTGTAGATGTATGGCACCTCCAGGTATTTATAGGTGCCAGGACTGGGGGTGCTGTGGGGCAGGACAGCACAGAGCTGTGGGGCAGAGCTGTGGGGCAGGGCCATGGGGCAGAGCTGTGGGGCACAGCCAAGGGGCAGGACAGCTGTGGGGCAGAGCTGTGGGGCAGGGCCATGGGGCAGAGCTGTGGGGCACAGCCAAGGGGCAGGACAGCTGTGGGGCAGAGCTGTGGGGCAGGGCCATGGGGCAGAGCTGTGGGGCACAGCCAAGGGGCAGGACAGCTGTGGGGCAGAGCTGTGGGGCAGAGCTGTGGGGCAGAGCCAAGGGGCAGAGCCAAGGGGCACAGCTGTGGGTCACTCACTGTACTGCACCTCCAGGCATTTGTAGGTGCTGTGGGGCAGGTCTATGGGACAAGGAAGGATCTCTGGGGCAGGGCAGGATCTACGGGACAGGACAAGATCTATGGGGCAGGTCCATGGGGCAGGATCTATGGGGAAGCACTCACTGTCGGGCACGCAGCTGTACTGCACCTCCAGGTATTTGTAGGTGCTGTGGGGCAGGATCTCTGGGGCAGGTCTATGGGTCAGGATGAGATCTATGGGTCAGGATCCATGGGGCAGCACTCCCTGTAGGGCACACAGCCGTACTGCACCTCCAGGTATTTGTAGGTGCTGTGGGGCAGGTCTATGGGTCAGGATGGGATCTATGGGGCAGGATCTCTGGGGCAGGTCTGTGGGTCAGGATCCATGGGGCAGCACTCACTGTAGGGCACGCAGTCGTACTGCACCTCCAGGTATTTGTAGGTGCTGTGGGGCACTGTCTATGGGTCAGGACAGGATCTATGGGGCAGGTCTGTGGGGCAGGTCCATGGGGCAGGATGGGATCTATGGGGCAGGATCCATGGGGCAGCACTCACTGTAGGGCACGCAGTCGTACTGCACCTCCAGGTATTTGTAGGTGCCCGGGCAGGGGTCGGGGAAGGCGTCGGAGCCGGCGACCACCACGCACTGAGTGCGGTTATTGCACCTGCGGGGACACGGGGACACGTCGGGGACATGGCAAGGACACAGGGACACATCGGGGACACAGCTGGGACACAACAGGGACACGCCGGGGACACAGCTGGGACACAACAGGGACACGCCGGGGACACAGGGGACACATCAGGGACACAGCTGGGACACAACTGGGACACAGGGGACACATCGGGGACACAGCTGGGACACAACAGGGACACACCGGGGACACAGGGGACACATCAGGGACACAGGGACACATCGGGGACACAGCTGGGACACAACAGGGACACAGGGACACATCGGGGACACAGCTGGGACACAACAGGGACACACCGGGGACATGGCGGGGACACATCAGGGACACAGTTGGGACACAACAGGGACACACTCGGGACACAGGGGACACATCAGGGACACAGGGGACACATCAGGGACACACCGGGGACACAGGGGACACATCACGGACACAGCTGGGACACAACAGGGACACGCCGGGGACACAACAGGGACACGTCAGGGACACGCCAGGGACACAGGGGACAGTGGGGGACATGGCAGGGACACAACAGGGACATGCTGGGGACACACTGGGCACATGGGGACACATCGGGGACACAGCAGGGAGACACTGGGGACACGATGGGGACACAGGGGACATGGCAGGGACACACCGGGGACATGTCAGGGACACAGGGGACAGTGGGGGACACGGGGGGACATAGGGACAGATAAGGGACACAGCAGGAGGGGACACAGACACAGGGGATGCAAGGGGACCTGAAGGGACACAAGGGGACATGGGGACAGTTGGGACACACAGGGAAACACGTGGGGACAGCAGGGACACTGGGGGGACATGAGGAGACAGCAGGGGACACCAGGGGACACAGGGACATTGGGGGACGCATGGGGACAGCAGGGACACAGGGGGACATGGGCACAGCAGGTGAACAGGGACCTGAGGGGACATGGGGACAGGACGGGACATGGGGACAGCGACGGGACACAGGGACAGTGGGGACACGGGGACAGGAGGGACATGAGGACACAGAGGATGTGGAGCTGGGGACAGAGGGGGACAGCACAACATGGGGGACATGGGGACATGAAGGGACAGAGGGACACAGGGACATGGGGACAGGGGGACACAGGGACATGGGGATACAGGGACACGGGGACACAGGGACACAGGGACAGAGGGGACATGGGGACATGGGGACACGGGGCAGGGCACAGGTGTGGCCCTGGCACTTGGGGACACAGGACCCAGGTGCCACCGCCAATGTCCCTGTGGGGGGGACAGTGCCCGCCGTGGGGACACGGGGACATCCTTGAGCTGTGCCACCCCCGTGTTGTCCCCATGCTGTAACCAGGGCCACCCATCCCACGTGTCCCACACCCTCAGTGTCCTCATGTCCCCCCCTCAGTGTCCCCACATCCTGCCTGTCCCCAGGTCCCCCCATGTCCCCACGGGGCCACGTCTCCCACGTGTCCCCAAGTCCCCAGCACGTCCCCACTCCCCCATGTCCCACCCTCCTGTGTCCCTGCACAGTCCAGCCTGTCCCCATGTCCCCAGGGTGTCCCCAGGGTGTCCTCAGGGTGTCCCCAGCCTTCTGCACGTCCCCATGTCCCCTATGTATCCGTGTACCCCCCATGTCCCCTTGGTGCCATCACGTGCAGGTGCAGGGCCAGGACCCTGGTGTCCTTCAATGTCCCCATGTCCCCTCTCAGTCCGTGTGTCCCCACAATGTCCCCATCGTCCTGCACACCCCCTGTCCCCATGTCCCCTCCCTGTCCCTCTGTCTCCTCCTTGTCCCCATGTCCCCAACCTCCTACACCTTCCCTGTGTCTTGGTGTCCCCAGTGTCTCCAGTGTGCCCATTGTCCCCAATGTCTCCATTGTCCCCAGTGTCCCCGTGTCACCTCTGGGCCATGACGGCTGTGCCTGGGGTCCCAATGTCCCCAATATCCCCGATCCTCCCAGTGTCCCCAGTGTCCCCAATATCCCTGATGTCCCAATGCCTCCAATGTCCCTGATCCTCCCAGTGTCCCCATTGTCCTCAATGTCCCCAATGTCCCCAATGTCCCCGGTGTCCTGAATGTCCTCGATGTTCCCCATGTCCCCAGTGTCCCCAGTGTCTCCAATGTCCCTGTGACCCCGTGGTGTCACCTCTGTGCCATGATGGGATGTGCCTGGGGCAGGTAGCACTGCACATTGGCCATCTGCCCGGGGTCCCTGATGTCCCCAATGTCCCTGACGTCCCCATGTCCCCATTGTCCCCGTTGTCCCCAATGTCCCCAGTGTCCCCATGGTGTCACCTCTGTGCCATGATGGGGTGTGCCTGGGGCAGGTAGCACTGCACGTTGGCCATCTGCCCGGGGTCTCCATTGTCCCCATTGTCCCCAATATCCTTGATGTCCCCGATGTCCCCATTGTCCCCATTGTCCCCATTGTCCCCATTGTCCCCAATGTCCCCATTGTCCCCAGTGTCCCCATGTCACCTCTGTGCCATGATGGGGTGTGCCTGGGGCAGGTAGCACTGCACGTTGGCCATCTGCCCGGGGTCGGCGTCGCAGATTTTGTCGTCGGTGCGGCCGTAGTTGGCGTCGGCCACCAGCACCACGTCACTGCCGGGGCAGCGCAGCTCCAGCGGGTACCCCTCGCAGGCCAGCTCCCGCCGGGCCAGCCCGAAGGGCAGGGCGCCCCGGATCAGACCTGGGGGGCCCAAAATAGGGTCAGGGAACCCCAAAAACCCGGGGTACCCCCATCCATCCATCCATACCCAGGGTACCCCTCGCAGGCCAGCTCCCGCCGGGCCAGCCCGAAGGGCAGGGCACCCCGGATCAGACCTGGGGGAGCCCAAAAATGGGTCAGAGAACCCCAAAATATGGACAGGGAACCCCAAAACACCCAGGGTACCCCCATCCATCCATACCCAGGGTACCCCTCACACACCAGCTCCCGCCAGGCCAGCCCGAAGGGGAGGGCGCCCCGGATCAGACCTGGGGGACCCCAAAACAGGGTCGGGGAACCCCAAAACAGCCGGGGTACCCCAATCCATCCAGCCCAGATCCTGCTGTGCCAGCCCGAAGTGCAGAGCACCCCAGATCAGACCTGGGGGACCCCAAAAATGGGTCAGGAACCCCAAGATGGGGTCAGGGAACCCGAAATGGGGTAAAGAACCCCAAAATAGGGACAAGGAACCCAAAAAACCTGGGGTACCCCAGTCCCTTCACAGCCAGGGTACCCCTCACACAGCAACTCCTGCTGGGCCAGCCCGAAGGGGAGAGCACCCCTGATCAGCCCTGGGGGACCCCAAAAATGGGTCACAGAACCCCAAATGGGGCCAGTAACCCCAAAAAACCAGGGGTACCCCAGCCCATCCACACCAGATCCTGCTGTGCCAGCCTGAACGGCAAAGCACCCCAGATCAGCCCTGGGGGCACAGGGAACCCCAAAACAGGGTCAGGGAGCCCCAAGATAGGATCAGAGAGCATCAAGTGGGGTCAGGGCACCCCAAAATGGGGTGAGGGAACCCAAAACACCCGGGGTACCCCAATCCATCCACACCATCCACAGATCCCTCCACAGGGTCCCTAAACAGGTCCCTGAACCCCAAAGGGGTCCCCACACCCCTATGTGGGGTCACTGAACCCCAAATCTGGGACTTCTGGGCAGCCCCCGACCCTGCAGCCCCTGGCCCCAAATCCCAAACACCTGGATCCTCCAACCCCAAACACCTGAGACCCCAATCCCAAACACCTGGATCCTTCAATCCCAAACACCTGGATTCCCAAATCCCAAACACCTGGATTCCCAAATCCCAAACACCTGGATCCCCCAAACCCAAACACCTGGATCCCCCAAACCCAAACACCTGAGACCCCAACCCCAAACACCTGGGACCCTGCAACCTGACACCGGAGACCCCCAAACCTGGACAAAGGGGAGCTCCAATGAATGTCAGAGACCCCCAAAATCCAGGCTGTTCACAGTCCCAAACACCTGGATCCCCAATCCCAAACACCTGGGACCCGGAATCCTGAACATTTGGGACCCCAAATCCCTGACATTTGGGATCCCCAAACACCTGGATCCTGCAAATCACAAACACCTGGATCCCCAGTCCCAAACAGCTGGAAACTCCAATCCCAAACACCTGGAAATCCCAATTTTAGACATTTGGGACAACCCCAATCCCAAACACCCAGATCCCCTGATCCCAAACACCTGGATCCCCCAGTCCCGAATATTTGGGGTCTCCAATCCCAAACACCTGGATTGTGCAATCCTAAACACCTGGAAGTCCCAGTCCCCAACACCTGGATAACCCTAATCCCAAACACCTGGAAACCTCAGTCCCAAACAGCTGGAAATCTCAATTTTAGACATTTGGGACCACCCCAATCCCAAACGCCTGGATCCTCCAGTCCCGAATATTTGGGATCCCCAATCCCAAACACCTGGAAATCCCAATCCTGCACACCTGGATCCCTGATCCCAAACACCTGGATAACCCCAATCTCCAACGCCTGGCACCCCAAATCTGACACACCCGAGTTCCCCCAGTCCTGGGAACCTGGGACCCCAAATCCAACACCTGGGACCCCAAAACCCAGGGTGTCCCCAATCCCAAACACCTGAGACCCCAAATCTTTGGGGCCTGAGACCTCTGATGGATGTTTCAGTCCCCCAAAAAATCCTGAATCCCCCCAAGCCTCAACACCGGGATCCCCCAAATCCTGGACACCTGGGATGGTTCGGGGATCCCCAAATCCAGGAACCCCCAAACCCAAACACCTGCGACCCCAAAACCTGGGGGTTTCCCAATCCCAAATTCCTGGGACCCCAAAACCTGGAGTCTCCCAATCCCTGGCAATGTGGACCCCGAATCCCAGACACCCGGATCCCCCAACCCCAAAAACCTGGGACCCCCTAAAATCCAGGGTCCCCCCAGTCCCAGATCCCCCAAACCCCGAATCTCCCTTTCTCCAAGGCACCAGGATCTCCCTGATCCCAGATCCCATTTCCTCCCAAAATCTGGGATCTGCCTGATCCCAGATCCGTGTCCCCCCAAATTCTGGGGTCTTCCATTCCCAGGCTCTCCCTGGATCTCCCAAATCCCAGACACCCCCAAACCTGAGATCTGCCCAATCCCTGATCCCATGTCCCCCCAAAATCTGGGATCTGCTTGATCCCAGATTTCGTGTCCCACAAAATCCAAGATTTGCCCAATCCCAAATTCCATGTCTCCCAAAATCTGTGATCTCCCTGATCCCAGATCCCGTGTCCCCCAAAATCTGGGATCCACCTGATCCTGGATCCCCCAAAATTGAGGATCTTCCCAATCTCAGATCCTGTGTCCTCCCCAAATCTGGGGTCTGTTTGATCCTGGATCCCCAAATCTGGGATCTCCCATTCCGGGGCTCTCCCTGGATCTCCCAAATCCCAGATCCCAAACCCAGGATCCACACAATCCCAAATTCCATGTCCCCCAAAATCTGTGATGTCCCTGATCTGAGATCCCATTTCCCCCCAAAATCCAGGATCTCCCCAATCCCAGATCCGTGTCCCCCCAAATGTGGGATCTGACAGATCTCCCTGATCCCAGATCCCCCAGTCCAGGGTCTCCCATTCCCGGGGTTCCCCTGGATCTCCCAGATCCCAAATCCCAGACACCCCAAATCCAGGATCTGCCTGATCCCAAATTCCCTGTCCCCCAAAATGTGGGATTTGCCTGATCCCAGATCCCCAAACCCAGGATCTCAGATTCTCAGAGTCTCCCTGGATCTCCCAAATCCCAGATCCCAAATCTGGGATCTCCTTGATCCCAGATCCCCAAATTCCAGGGTCTCCCATTCCCAGGCTCTCCCTGGATCTCCCAAACCCCAGACACCCCAAATCCAGGATCTCCCCAACACTGGATCCCCAAAATCCAGGATCTGCCTGATCCCAAATTCCACATCTCCCAAAATCCGGGATCGCCCTGATAGTGGATCCCCAAAATCCAGGATCTGCCTGACCCCAGACCCCATTTCCCCCCAAACTTTGGGATCTCCCAATCCCAAATCCCCAATCCGGGATCTCCCCAGTCCCCGACTCTGGGACACCCCAAAGCCGGGGCTGCAGGGCACGCCTTGCACACTCACTGCACACCCCTTACGCACCCTTTACACACTCACTGCACCCTTGGGGTGTTGTACAGCCCTTACACGCCCCTTGCACACCCTTCACACACACACTGCGCCCCTGGGGTATTGTACAGCCTGTACTCAGCCCTTGCACACCCTTTACACACCCACTGCACCCCTGAAGTGTAGTTGAGGCCTTGCACACCCCTTACACACCCCTGAAGTGTGGTTGAGGCCTTGCACACCCCTTACACACCCCTTACACAGACCTTACACAGACCTTACCCACCCCTGAGCACATCTGGGGTGTTGTACAGCCCTTGCACACCCCATACACACCTGGGTTGTTGTTCAGCCCTTGCATACCCCTTACACACCCATTACACGTCCCTTGCACACCCCTGAGGCCTTTAGGCCACTGCACAGTCCCTGCACAGACACTGCTCAAGCCTTGCACACCCATGAGGTGTGTACAGACCCTACACATGTCTTACACACCCCTAACAAACCTGGAGTGTTGTAAACCCCTTACAACTCCCTTGCACACCCCCTTTGCACGCCCCTGTGCACCCTGGGGTGTGACACAGGCCTTACACACCCCTTACACAATCCCTGCACGCCCTTTGAACGAGCGTTTCACAACCCCTGCACGGCACCTCTGGGGTGTCACATGGGCCTTGCGCACCCCTTGCACACCCCTGAGCACCTCTGGAGCCTTGCACACCTCTCACACACCCCTGGGCACCCCTGGGCTGTTGCACACGCCTTGCACACCCCTCACACAACCAAAGAAACCACTGGAGACCTGCACAACCCTTACACACCCCTTACACACTGCTGGGCATCCCTGGGGTGTTGTACAGCCCGTACACACCCCTTGCACAACCAAAGGCACCTCTGGGGAGTTCCACGCCCCTTGCACAAGCAAATACACCTGTGGGGAGCTGCATACCCCTTGCACACCCCTTGCACACTCCTGGTCAACTCTGGGGTGTTGTACAGGCCTTGCACACCCCTTGCACAAGCAAAGGCACTTGTGGGGGAGTTCGACACTCTTTGTACATCTCTTACACACCCCTTACACACTCCTGGTCACCCCTGGGGTGTTGTACAGGCCTTGCACACCTCTTGCACAACCAAAGGCAGCTCTGGGGAGTTCCACGTCCCTTGCACGCCCCTTACACAAGCAAAGACACCTGTGGGGAGCTGCACACCCCTTACACACCCCTTGCACAGCCCTAGTCACTCCTGGGGTGCTGCGCAGGACTCACACATCCCTTGCACAACTAAAGACACCTGTGGGGAGTTGCACACCCCTTACACACCCCTTGCACACCCCTGGTCACCCCTGGGGTGTTGCACAGGCCTTGCACAGCCCTTGCACAACCAAAGGCAGCTCTGGGGAGTTCCACATCCCTTACACACCCCTTACACACCCTTACACTCCCCATGTCACCTCTGGGGTGTTGCACAGGCCTCACACACCCTTTGAACAAGCAAAGTAACCTATGGGGAGTTCCACACCACTTGCACGCCCCTTACACAGCCCTCAGACACGCCTTACACACCCCTGGTCACCTCTGGGGTGTTGTACAGGCCTTGCACACCCCTTGCACAAGCAAAGGCACCTCTGGGGCAGTTCCACACCCCTTACACACCCCTTGCACACCCCTGCTCACCCCTGGACTGTTGCTCAAGCCTCACACATCCCTTGCACAAGCAAAGGCAGCTCTGAGACACTCCACACCCCTTACACACCCCTGGTCACCTCTGGGATGTTGTACAGGCCTTGCACACCCCTTGCACAAGCAAAGGCAGCTCTGAGGCGTTCCACACCCCTTACACGCCCCTTGCACACCCCTGGTTACCTCTGGGTGTTGTACAGGCCTTGCACACCCCTTGCACAAGCAAAGGCACCTCTGGGGCAGTTCCACACCCCTCACATGCCCCTTGCACACCAGTTGCACACCCCTGGGGTGCTGTTGAGGCCTCGCACGCCCCTCGCACGCCCGCGGTGTCGGTGTCCATACCGTGTGTGCCCGGGGCGCCGATCACCATCACCATCACCATCATCCTCATCATCCTCATCATCCTCATCATCCTCAGGGCCGGGCCCGGGCCGGGCGGGGCGGGGGAGGGGCGCGCCATGGCGGGGGAGGGGCGCGGGGACCCCCCAACCTCAGCGGGGGGCTCCGAGCTGGGGGGGGACACAAACGGGGGGGTCACACGGGGGGTCCCCGAAACACAGGGCGGGGGGGGCAGGGGGCTGGGGGGGGAGCCGGCGATTGATGGGGGGGGTAATTAATGGGAAGGGGGTAATTAATGACGGGGGAATTAATGAGGGGGAATTAATGAGGGGAGGAGGAGCCCCCCCCCCCAAATCCAGCGGCTCCCCCGAATCCTCTCTGCCCCTCCCCCCACCCCAGATCAAGGGGAGCAGAGCCCCCCCCCCCCCTCAAATCCGCCCCCCCCAAACGCGGGCGGGGCCAGGTGTCCTCCCCTCCCCCCTCCCCAAAATCGAGGGGGGTCCCCAATCCCGGGGGGCCCTGACGCTCTGTGTGTCTCCCCCCCCCCCCCGGACCATCTGTTCCCCCCAAATCCCGCCGGGCTCGCGGCCCCCGCCCCCCCTAATCCGCGCCTGGGCGGCCCCGGGGGGGTCAAAGCCGATTATTTCCCCCCCCCCGGGACCCCCCCGGGACCCCCCCGACCCCCCCTCACCCCGCGCAGGGGCCGATGCGGCCGCGGTGCATTGTGGGAAGCTCAGCCCCGGGTTGCCAGGGGCGACGGCGCCGCGGTGCATTGTGGGAGAATCCCCCCATCACCCCCCCCCCCCCCACTCAGAATGATGGGGGGGCGCAGCGCCGTCCCAGAATGCTTCGCGAGCCGACATCGCCCCCCCCCCCCCACCCAATCCCCCCCCCTCAAATTACACCCTCCCTTGGGGAAACTGAGGCGGGGGCGGACCCCCCTCAGGTACCCCCAAAAAACACCTGCGGGGCCCCTCCCCCGCCTCAGTTTCCCCGAGGGGGGGGAACAACCACAGCGCCCCCCCCGCCGCTCCCCAGGAGGGTCCCAAATGGGGGAGGGGGCGGGAGGGGCCGCACCCCTCATTCCAAACGCCCCCCCCTCAATTCCCGGCCCCCGCCCTGTCCCCCACCCCCGCTTTACCCCCCGGCCCCCGCCCTGTCCCCCCCGAATGTCACCCCCGGCCCCCCCCGGGACACCGCGGGACCCCCTTCTGCTCCCCCCTCCCCCCGCTATTCACAGCCCCCCTTTTATTGCCGACCCCCGCCCCCCGCACAGCCCCTCCCCCGCACCGCGGGACCCCCAATTCCCACGCCCCCCCTCATTTTACACAGCCCCCTCCCCTCGGCAGGACCCACCCCAGATTTACCCGACCCCCCCCAATTCCCAATCCTCCCCCCATTTTACCAGCGCCCCTTTTTCACCCCCCACCCCCCTTTTTACCGGCCCCCCATCATTTACCACCCCCCCCCCCGGCCCCTCCGCACCTGCGGGGGCGGCTCCCCCCGGCCCGCCCGGCCCCCCCGGCCCCAAAGGGGTCCCGCTGTCCCCCCGGACCCCCCCGGGCCCCCCGGCCCCCCCCGGTACCTGCGGGTTCAGCTCCATGCGGCGAACGCGGCGCGACCCCCCCGGACCGCCCCGCGCCCGCCAGCGCCCCCCGCCGGCGGCCGCCGGGACTGCGGGACCCCCGGCCCCTCCCGGCCCGCCCGCGCCCCCCCGCGGCCACCGCCGGGACTGCAGAGACCCCTCCCCATTCCCCATCCTATAGCGACCCCTCCTGGTCACCGCCGGCACTGCAGAGACCCCTCCCCATTCCCCATCCTATAGCGACCCCTCCTGGTCACCGCCGGCACTGCAGAGACCCCTCCCCATTCCCGTCCTGACAGCGCCCCCCGCGGCCGCCGCCGGGACTGCAGAGACCCCTCCCCATTCCCATACTGACAGCGCCCCTCCTGGTCACCGCCGGGACTGCAGAGACCCCTCCCCATTCCCATACTGACAGCGCCCCTCCTGGTCACCGCCGGGACTGCAGAGACCCCTCCCCATTCCCATACTGACAGCGCCCCTCCTGGTCACCGCCGGGACTGCAGAGACCCCTCCGCATTCCCCATCCTATAACGACCCCTCCTGGTCACCGCCGGGACTGCAGAGACCCCTCCGCATTCCCCATCCCTATAACGACCCCTCCTGGTCACCGCCGGGACTGCAGAGACCCCTCCCCATCCTGACAGCGCCCCCGCCGGCGGCCTCCGGGACTGCGGGACCCCTCCCCATTCCCCACCCTACAGCGACCCCTCCTGGTCACCGCCAGGACTGTAGAGACCCCTCCCCATTCCTGTCCTGACACTGCCCCTCCTGGTCACCGCCGGGACTGCAGAGACCCCTCCCCATTCCTGTCCTGACACTGCCCCTCCTGGTCACCGCCAGGACTGCAGAGACCCCTCTCCCACCTCAGGACTGTCACTGTCCCCTCGTTGTCCCTCCTCCCCTCCATCGCCCCCCCGTGGTCACCGCCGGGACTGCAGCACTGCCACTTAGGGGCTAATGAGGAGGCGTTAACGAGGGGGCATTAATGAGGGGGCAACAATGAGGTACCATTAATGAGAGGGCATTAATGAGAAGGGCATTAATGAGAAGATGTTAATGAGAGGGGCATTAATGAGGGGGCAACAAGGAGGTGCCATTAATGAGGAGGCATTAGTGACGGGCGTATTAATGAGTTGCCATTAATGGGCCTCTTCATTAAGGGGGTGTTAATGAGGACAGGGTAAATGAACGCAAT
>NW_028154362.1:0-30881 GCF_965231275.1 Zosterops lateralis
CCGGCCGCGGAGAGCAGGTCTACCCACAGCCTCCCTAGGCAGGAACCGAGTCCGGCCGCGGAGACCAGGTCTACCCACCGCTTCCCTAGGCAGGAACGAAGTCCGGCCGCGGACAGCAGGTCTACCCACCGCTTCCCTAGGCAGGAACCGAGTCCGGCCGCGGAGACCAGGTCTACCCCGGAAGCGAGGCCGGCCGCGGACAGCAGGTCTACCCACTGCTTCCCTAGGCAGGAACTAAGTCCGGCCGCGGAGAGCAGGTCTACCCACCGCTTCCCTAGGCAGGAACTAAGTCCGGCCGCGGAGAGCAGGTCTACCCCGGAAGCGAGGCCGGCCGCGGAGAGCAGGTCTACCCACAGCTTCCCTAGGCAGGAACTAAGTCCGGCCGCGGAGAGCAGGTCTACCCACCGCTTCCCTAGGCAGGAACTGTGTCCGGCCGCGGACAGCAGGTCTACCCACAGCCTCCCTAGGCAGGAACCGAGTCCGGCCGCGGACAGCAGGTCTACCCACAGCCTCCCTAGGCAGGAACCAAGTCCGGCCGCGGAGACCAGGTCTACCTCGGGAGCCAGCGGCCGGGAACTGAGTCCGGCCGCGGACAGCAGGTCTACCCACAGCTTCCCTAAGCAGGAACCGAGTCCGGCCGCGGAGACCAGGTCTACCCCGGAAGCGAGGCCGGCCGCGGAGAGCAGGTCTACCCACAGCTTCCCTAGGCAGGAACTAAGTCCGGCCGCGGAGAGCAGGTCTACCCACCGCTTCCCTAGGCAGGAACGAAGTCCGGCCGCGGACAGCAGGTCTACCCACCGCTTCCCTAGGCAGGAACTAAGTCCGGCCGCGGAGACCAGGTCTACCCCGGAACCGAGTCCGGCTTGCGGAGAGCAGGTCTACCCACCGCTTCTCTAGGCAGGAACTAAGTCCGGCCGCGGACAGCAGGTCTACCCACAGCCTCCCTAGGCAGGAACTAAGTCCGGCCGGGGAGAGCAGGTCTACCCACAGCTTCCCTAGGCAGGAACTAAGTCCGGCCGCGGAGAGCAGGTCTACCCACCGCTTCCCTAGGCAGGAACTAAGTCCGGCCGCGGACAGCAGGTCTACCCACAGCCTCCCTAGGCAGGAACTAAGTCCGGCCGCGGACAGCAGGTCTACCCACAGCCTCCCTAGGCAGGAACCAAGTCCGGCCGCGGAGAGCAGGTCTACCCACCGCTTCCCTAGGCAGGAACCAAGTCCGGCCGCGGAGAGCAGGTCTACCCCGGAAGCGAGGCCGGCCGCGGAGAGCAGGTCTACCCACAGCCTCCCTAGGCAGGAACCAAGTCCGGCCGCGGAGACCAGGTCTACCCCGGAAGCGAGGCCGGCCGCGGAGAGCAGGTCTACCCACAGCTTCCCTAGGCAGGAACTAAGTCCGGCCGCGGAGAGCAGGTCTACCCACCGCTTCCCTAGGCAGGAACTAAGTCCGGCCGCGGACAGCAGGTCTACCCACAGCCTCCCTAGGCAGGAACTAAGTCCGGCCGCGGACAGCAGGTCTACCCACAGCCTCCCTAGGCAGGAACCAAGTCCGGCCGCGGAGAGCAGGTCTACCCACCGCTTCCCTAGGCAGGAACCAAGTCCGGCCGCGGAGAGCAGGTCTACCCCGGAAGCGAGGCCGGCCGCGGAGAGCAGGTCTACCCACAGCCTCCCTAGGCAGGAACCAAGTCCGGCCGCGGAGACCAGGTCTACCCCCGGAAGCGAGGCCGGCCGCGGAGAGCAGGTCTACCCACAGCTTCCCTAGGCAGGAACGAAGTCCGGCCGCGGACAGCAGGTCTACCCACAGCTTCCCTAGGCAGGAACCGAGTCCGGCCGCGGAGACCAGGTCTACCCACAGCCTCCCTAGGCAGGAACCGAGTCCGGCCGCGGAGACCAGGTCTACCCACCGCTTCCCTAGGCAGGAACGAAGTCCGGCCGCGGACAGCAGGTCTACCCACCGCTTCCCTAGGCAGGAACCGAGTCCGGCCGCGGAGACCAGGTCTACCCCGGAAGCGAGGCCGGCCGCGGACAGCAGGTCTACCCACCGCTTCCCTAGGCAGGAACTAAGTCCGGCCGCGGAGAGCAGGTCTACCCACCGCTTCCCTAGGCAGGAACTAAGTCCGGCCGCGGAGAGCAGGTCTACCCCGGAAGCGAGGCCGGCCGCGGAGAGCAGGTCTACCCACCGCTTCCCTAGGCAGGAACTAAGTCCGGCCGCGGAGAGCAGGTCTACCCACCGCTTCCCTAGGCAGGAACTAAGTCCGGCCGCGGACAGCAGGTCTACCCACAGCCTCCCTAGGCAGGAACCAAGTCCGGCCGCGGAGAGCAGGTCTACCCACCGCTTCCCTAGGCAGGAACCAAGTCCGGCCGCGGAGAGCAGGTCTACCCCGGAAGCGAGGCCGGCCGCGGAGAGCAGGTCTACCCACAGCCTCCCTAGGCAGGAACCAAGGTCCGGCCGCGGAGACCAGGTCTACCCCGGAAGCGAGGCCGGCCGCGGAGAGCAGGTCTACCCACAGCTTCCCTAGGCAGGAACTAAGTCCGGCCGCGGAGAGCAGGTCTACCCACCGCTTCCCTAGGCAGGAACTAAGTCCGGCCGCGGACAGCAGGTCTACCCACAGCCTCCCTAGGCAGGAACTAAGTCCGGCCGCGGACAGCAGGTCTACCCACAGCCTCCCTAGGCAGGAACCAAGTCCGGCCGCGGAGAGCAGGTCTACCCACCGCTTCCCTAGGCAGGAACCAAGTCCGGCCGCGGAGAGCAGGTCTACCCCGGAAGCGAGGCCGGCCGCGGAGAGCAGGTCTACCCACAGCCTCCCTAGGCAGGAACCAAGTCCGGCCGCGGAGACCAGGTCTACCCCGGAAGCGAGGCCGGCCGCGGAGAGCAGGTCTACCCACAGCTTCCCTAGGCAGGAACGAAGTCCGGCCGCGGACAGCAGGTCTACCCACAGCTTCCCTAGGCAGGAACCGAGTCCGGCCGCGGAGACCAGGTCTACCCACAGCCTCCCTAGGCAGGAACCGAGTCCGGCCGCGGAGACCAGGTCTACCCACCGCTTCCCTAGGCAGGAACTAAGTCCGGCCGCGGAGAGCAGGTCTACCCACCGCTTCCCTAGGCAGGAACTAAGTACGGCCGCGGAGAGCAGGTCTACCCACAGCTTCCCTAGGCAGGAACTAAGTCCGGCCGCGGACAGCAGGTCTACCCACAGCCTCCCTAGGCAGGAACCAAGTCCGGCCGCGGAGACCAGGTCTACCCACCGCTTCCCTAGGCAGGAACTAAGTCCGGCCGCGGAGAGCAGGTCTACCCACCGCTTCCCTCGGTAGGAACTAAGTCCGGCCGCGGACAGCAGGTCTACCCCGGAAGCGAGGCCGGCCGCGGAGAGCAGGTCTACCCACAGCTTCCCTAGGCAGGAACTAAGTCCGGCCGCGGAGAGCAGGTCTACCCACCGCTTCCCTAGGCAGGAACTAAGTCCGGCCGCGGAGAGCAGGTCTACCCACCGCTTCCCTAGGCAGGAACTAAGTCCGGCCGCGGACAGCAGGTCTACCCACAGCCTCCCTAGGCAGGAACCGAGGCCGGCCGCGGACAGCAGGTCTACCCACAGCCTCCCTAGGCAGGAACCAAGTCCGGCCGCGGAGACCAGGTCTACCTCGGGAGCCAGCGGCCGGGAACTGAGTCCGGCCGCGGAGAGCAGGTCTACCCACAGCCTCCCTAGGCAGGAACCGAGTCCGGCCGCGGAGAGCAGGTCTACCCACAGCCTCCCTAGGCAGGAACCGAGTCCGGCCGCGGAGAGCAGGTCTACCCACCGCTTCCCTAGGCAGGAACTAAGTCCGGCCGCGGAGACCAGGTCTACCCCGGAACCGAGTCCGGCTTGCGGAGAGCAGGTCTACCCACCGCTTCTCTAGGCAGGAACTAAGTCCGGCCGCGGACAGCAGGTCTACCCACAGCCTCCCTAGGCAGGAACTGAGTCCGGCCGGGGAGAGCAGGTCTACCCACAGCTTCCCTAGGCAGGAACTAAGTCCGGCCGCGGAGAGCAGGTCTACCCACCGCTTCCCTAGGCAGGAACTAAGTTCGGCCGCGGACAGCAGGTCTACCCACAGCCTCCCTAGGCAGGAACTAAGTCCGGCCGCGGACAGCAGGTCTACCCACAGCCTCCCTAGGCAGGAACCAAGTCCGGCCGCGGAGAGCAGGTCTACCCACCGCTTCCCTAGGCAGGAACCAAGTCCGGCCGCGGAGAGCAGGTCTACCCCGGAAGCGAGGCCGGCCGCGGAGAGCAGGTCTACCCACAGCCTCCCTAGGCAGGAACCAAGTCCGGCCGCGGAGACCAGGTCTACCCCGGAAGCGAGGCCGGCCGCGGAGAGCAGGTCTACCCACAGCTTCCCTAGGCAGGAACTAAGTCCGGCCGCGGAGAGCAGGTCTACCCACCGCTTCCCTAGGCAGGAACTAAGTCCGGCCGCGGACAGCAGGTCTACCCACAGCCTCCCTAGGCAGGAACTAAGTCCGGCCGCGGACAGCAGGTCTACCCACAGCCTCCCTAGGCAGGAACCAAGTCCGGCCGCGGAGAGCAGGTCTACCCACCGCTTCCCTAGGCAGGAACCAAGTCCGGCCGCGGAGAGCAGGTCTACCCCGGAAGCGAGGCCGGCCGCGGAGAGCAGGTCTACCCACAGCCTCCCTAGGCAGGAACCAAGTCCGGCCGCGGAGACCAGGTCTACCCCGGAAGCGAGGCCGGCCGCGGAGAGCAGGTCTACCCACAGCTTCCCTAGGCAGGAACGAAGTCCGGCCGCGGACAGCAGGTCTACCCACAGCTTCCCTAGGCAGGAACCGAGTCCGGCCGCGGAGACCAGGTCTACCCACAGCCTCCCTAGGCAGGAACCGAGTCCGGCCGCGGAGACCAGGTCTACCCACCGCTTCCCTAGGCAGGAACGAAGTCCGGCCGCGGACAGCAGGTCTACCCACCGCTTCCCTAGGCAGGAACCGAGTCCGGCCGCGGAGACCAGGTCTACCCCGGAAGCGAGGCCGGCCGCGGACAGCAGGTCTACCCACCGCTTCCCTAGGCAGGAACTAAGTCCGGCCGCGGAGAGCAGGTCTACCCACCGCTTCCCTAGGCAGGAACTAAGTCCGGCCGCGGAGAGCAGGTCTACCCCGGAAGCGAGGCCGGCCGCGGAGAGCAGGTCTACCCACCGCTTCCCTAGGCAGGAACTAAGTCCGGCCGCGGAGAGCAGGTCTACCCACCGCTTCCCTAGGCAGGAACTAAGTCCGGCCGCGGACAGCAGGTCTACCCACAGCCTCCCTAGGCAGGAACCAAGTCCGGCCGCGGAGAGCAGGTCTACCCACCGCTTCCCTAGGCAGGAACCAAGTCCGGCCGCGGAGAGCAGGTCTACCCCGGAAGCGAGGCCGGCCGCGGAGAGCAGGTCTACCCACAGCCTCCCTAGGCAGGAACCAAGTCCGGCCGCGGAGACCAGGTCTACCCCGGAAGCGAGGCCGGCCGCGGAGAGCAGGTCTACCCACAGCTTCCCTAGGCAGGAACTAAGTCCGGCCGCGGAGAGCAGGTCTACCCACCGCTTCCCTAGGCAGGAACTAAGTCCGGCCGCGGACAGCAGGTCTACCCACAGCCTCCCTAGGCAGGAACTAAGTCCGGCCGCGGACAGCAGGTCTACCCACAGCCTCCCTAGGCAGGAACCAAGTCCGGCCGCGGAGAGCAGGTCTACCCACCGCTTCCCTAGGCAGGAACCAAGTCCGGCCGCGGAGAGCAGGTCTACCCCGGAAGCGAGGCCGGCCGCGGAGAGCAGGTCTACCCACAGCCTCCCTAGGCAGGAACCAAGTCCGGCCGCGGAGACCAGGTCTACCCCGGAAGCGAGGCCGGCCGCGGAGAGCAGGTCTACCCACAGCTTCCCTAGGCAGGAACGAAGTCCGGCCGCGGACAGCAGGTCTACCCACAGCTTCCCTAGGCAGGAACCGAGTCCGGCCGCGGAGACCAGGTCTACCCACAGCCTCCCTAGGCAGGAACCGAGTCCGGCCGCGGAGACCAGGTCTACCCACCGCTTCCCTAGGCAGGAACTAAGTCCGGCCGCGGAGAGCAGGTCTACCCACCGCTTCCCTAGGCAGGAACTAAGTACGGCCGCGGAGAGCAGGTCTACCCACAGCTTCCCTAGGCAGGAACTAAGTCCGGCCGCGGACAGCAGGTCTACCCACAGCCTCCCTAGGCAGGAACCAAGTCCGGCCGCGGAGACCAGGTCTACCCACCGCTTCCCTAGGCAGGAACTAAGTCCGGCCGCGGAGAGCAGGTCTACCCACCGCTTCCCTCGGTAGGAACTAAGTCCGGCCGCGGACAGCAGGTCTACCCCGGAAGCGAGGCCGGCCGCGGAGAGCAGGTCTACCCACAGCTTCCCTAGGCAGGAACTAAGTCCGGCCGCGGAGAGCAGGTCTACCCACCGCTTCCCTAGGCAGGAACTAAGTCCGGCCGCGGAGAGCAGGTCTACCCACCGCTTCCCTAGGCAGGAACTAAGTCCGGCCGCGGACAGCAGGTCTACCCACAGCCTCCCTAGGCAGGAACCGAGGCCGGCCGCGGACAGCAGGTCTACCCACAGCCTCCCTAGGCAGGAACCAAGTCCGGCCGCGGAGACCAGGTCTACCTCGGGAGCCAGCGGCCGGGAACTGAGTCCGGCCGCGGAGAGCAGGTCTACCCACAGCCTCCCTAGGCAGGAACCGAGTCCGGCCGCGGAGAGCAGGTCTACCCACAGCCTCCCTAGGCAGGAACCGAGTCCGGCCGCGGAGAGCAGGTCTACCCACCGCTTCCCTAGGCAGGAACTAAGTCCGGCCGCGGAGACCAGGTCTACCCCGGAACCGAGTCCGGCTTGCGGAGAGCAGGTCTACCCACCGCTTCTCTAGGCAGGAACTAAGTCCGGCCGCGGACAGCAGGTCTACCCACAGCCTCCCTAGGCAGGAACTGAGTCCGGCCGGGGAGAGCAGGTCTACCCACAGCTTCCCTAGGCAGGAACTAAGTCCGGCCGCGGAGAGCAGGTCTACCCACCGCTTCCCTAGGCAGGAACTAAGTTCGGCCGCGGACAGCAGGTCTACCCACAGCCTCCCTAGGCAGGAACTAAGTCCGGCCGCGGACAGCAGGTCTACCCACAGCCTCCCTAGGCAGGAACCAAGTCCGGCCGCGGAGAGCAGGTCTACCCACCGCTTCCCTAGGCAGGAACCAAGTCCGGCCGCGGAGAGCAGGTCTACCCCGGAAGCGAGGCCGGCCGCGGAGAGCAGGTCTACCCACAGCCTCCCTAGGCAGGAACCAAGTCCGGCCGCGGAGACCAGGTCTACCCCGGAAGCGAGGCCGGCCGCGGAGAGCAGGTCTACCCACAGCTTCCCTAGGCAGGAACTAAGTCCGGCCGCGGAGAGCAGGTCTACCCACCGCTTCCCTAGGCAGGAACTAAGTCCGGCCGCGGACAGCAGGTCTACCCACAGCCTCCCTAGGCAGGAACTAAGTCCGGCCGCGGACAGCAGGTCTACCCACAGCCTCCCTAGGCAGGAACCAAGTCCGGCCGCGGAGAGCAGGTCTACCCACCGCTTCCCTAGGCAGGAACCAAGTCCGGCCGCGGAGAGCAGGTCTACCCCGGAAGCGAGGCCGGCCGCGGAGAGCAGGTCTACCCACAGCCTCCCTAGGCAGGAACCAAGTCCGGCCGCGGAGACCAGGTCTACCCCGGAAGCGAGGCCGGCCGCGGAGAGCAGGTCTACCCACAGCTTCCCTAGGCAGGAACTAAGTCCGGCCGCGGAGAGCAGGTCTACCCACCGCTTCCCTAGGCAGGAACTAAGTCCGGCCGCGGACAGCAGGTCTACCCACAGCCTCCCTAGGCAGGAACTAAGTCCGGCCGCGGACAGCAGGTCTACCCACAGCCTCCCTAGGCAGGAACCAAGTCCGGCCGCGGAGAGCAGGTCTACCCACCGCTTCCCTAGGCAGGAACCAAGTCCGGCCGCGGAGAGCAGGTCTACCCCGGAAGCGAGGCCGGCCGCGGAGAGCAGGTCTACCCACAGCCTCCCTAGGCAGGAACCAAGTCCGGCCGCGGAGACCAGGTCTACCCCGGAAGCGAGGCCGGCCGCGGAGAGCAGGTCTACCCACAGCTTCCCTAGGCAGGAACTAAGTCCGGCCGCGGAGAGCAGGTCTACCCACCGCTTCCCTAGGCAGGAACTAAGTCCGGCCGCGGACAGCAGGTCTACCCACAGCCTCCCTAGGCAGGAACTAAGTCCGGCCGCGGACAGCAGGTCTACCCACAGCCTCCCTAGGCAGGAACCAAGTCCGGCCGCGGAGAGCAGGTCTACCCACCGCTTCCCTAGGCAGGAACCAAGTCCGGCCGCGGAGAGCAGGTCTACCCCGGAAGCGAGGCCGGCCGCGGAGAGCAGGTCTACCCACAGCCTCCCTAGGCAGGAACCAAGTCCGGCCGCGGAGACCAGGTCTACCCCGGAAGCGAGGCCGGCCGCGGAGAGCAGGTCTACCCACAGCTTCCCTAGGCAGGAACCGAGTCCGGCCGCGGAGACCAGGTCTACCCACAGCCTCCCTAGGCAGGAACCGAGTCCGGCCGCGGAGACCAGGTCTACCCACCGCTTCCCTAGGCAGGAACGAAGTCCGGCCGCGGACAGCAGGTCTACCCACAGCTTCCCTAGGCAGGAACCGAGTCCGGCCGCGGAGACCAGGTCTACCCACAGCCTCCCTAGGCAGGAACCGAGTCCGGCCGCGGAGACCAGGTCTACCCACCGCTTCCCTAGGCAGGAACGAAGTCCGGCCGCGGACAGCAGGTCTACCCACCGCTTCCCTAGGCAGGAACCGAGTCCGGCCGCGGAGACCAGGTCTACCCCGGAAGCGAGGCCGGCCACGGACAGCAGGTCTACCCACCGCTTCCCTAGGCAGGAACTAAGTCCGGCCGCGGAGAGCAGGTCTACCCACCGCTTCCCTAGGCAGGAACTAAGTCCGGCCGCGGAGAGCAGGTCTACCCCGGAAGCGAGGCCGGCCGCGGAGAGCAGGTCTACCCACCGCTTCCCTAGGCAGGAACTAAGTCCGGCCGCGGAGAGCAGGTCTACCCACCGCTTCCCTAGGCAGGAACGAAGTCCGGCCGCGGACAGCAGGTCTACCCACCGCTTCCCTAGGCAGGAACTAAGTCCGGCCGCGGACAGCAGGTCTACCCCGGAACCGAGTCCGGCTTGCGGAGAGCAGGTCTACCCACCGCTTCTCTAGGCAGGAACTAAGTCCGGCCGCGGACAGCAGGTCTACCCACAGCCTCCCTAGGCAGGAACTGAGTCCGGCCGGGGAGAGCAGGTCTACCCACAGCTTCCCTAGGCAGGAACTAAGTCCGGCCGCGGAGAGCAGGTCTACCCACCGCTTCCCTAGGCAGGAACTAAGTCCGGCCGGGGAGAGCAGGTCTACCCACAGCTTCCCTAGGCAGGAACTAAGTCCGGCCGCGGAGAGCAGGTCTACCCACCGCTTCCCTAGGCAGGAACCGAGTCCGGCCGCGGAGACCAGGTCTACCCCGGAAGCGAGGCCGGCCGCGGAGAGCAGGTCTACCCACCGCTTCTCTAGGCAGGAACCAAGTCCGGCCGCCGAGAGCAGGTCTACCCACCGCTTCCCTAGGCAGGAACTAAGTCCGGCCGCGGAGAGCAGGTCTACCCACCGCTTCCCTAGGCAGGAACGAAGTACGGCCGCGGAGACCAGGTCTACCCACAGCTTCCCTAGGCAGGAACTAAGTCCGGCCGCGGAGACCAGGTCTACCCACCGCTTCCCTAGGCAGGAACCAAGTCCGGCCGCGGAGAGCAGGTCTACCCCGGAAGCGAGGCCGGCCGCGGAGAGCAGGTCTACCCACCGCTTCCCTAGGCAGGAACTAAGTCCGGCCGCGGAGAGCAGGTCTACCCCGGAACCGAGTCCGGCTTGCGGAGAGCAGGTCTACCCACAGCTTCCCTAGGCAGGAACCAAGTCCGGCCGCGGAGACCAGGTCTACCTGGGGAGCCAGCGGCCGGGAACTGAGTCCGGCCGCGGAGAGCAGGTCTACCCACCGCTTCCCTAGGCAGGAACTAAGTCCGGCCGCGGACAGCAGGTCTACCCACCGCTTCTCTAGGCAGGAACCAAGTCCGGCCGCCGAGAGCAGGTCTACCCACCGCTTCCCTAGGCAGGAACTAAGTCCGGCCGCGGAGAGCAGGTCTACCCACCGCTTCCCTAGGCAGGAACTAAGTACGGCCGCGGAGAGCAGGTCTACCCACAGCTTCCCTAGGCAGGAACTAAGTCCGGCCGCGGACAGCAGGTCTACCCACAGCCTCCCTAGGCAGGAACCAAGTCCGGCCGCGGAGACCAGGTCTACCCACCGCTTCCCTAGGCAGGAACTAAGTCCGGCCGCGGAGAGCAGGTCTACCCACCGCTTCCCTAGGCAGGAACTAAGTCCGGCCGCGGACAGCAGGTCTACCCCGGAAGCGAGGCCGGCCGCGGAGAGCAGGTCTACCCACAGCTTCCCTAGGCAGGAACTAAGTCCGGCCGCGGAGAGCAGGTCTACCCACCGCTTCCCTAGGCAGGAACTAAGTCCGGCCGCGGAGAGCAGGTCTACCCACCGCTTCCCTAGGCAGGAACTAAGTCCGGCCGCGGACAGCAGGTCTACCCACAGCCTCCCTAGGCAGGAACCGAGGCCGGCCGCGGAGACCAGGTCTACCCACAGCCTCCCTAGGCAGGAACCAAGTCCGGCCGCGGAGACCAGGTCTACCTCGGGAGCCAGCGGCCGGGAACTGAGTCCGGCCGCGGAGAGCAGGTCTACCCACAGCCTCCCTAGGCAGGAACCGAGTCCGGCCGCGGACAGCAGGTCTACCCACAGCCTCCCTAGGCAGGAACCGAGTCCGGCCGCGGAGAGCAGGTCTACCCACCGCTTCCCTAGGCAGGAACTAAGTCCGGCCGCGGAGACCAGGTCTACCCCGGAACCGAGTCCGGCTTGCGGAGAGCAGGTCTACCCACCGCTTCTCTAGGCAGGAACTAAGTCCGGCCGCGGACAGCAGGTCTACCCACAGCCTCCCTAGGCAGGAACTGAGTCCGGCCGGGGAGAGCAGGTCTACCCACAGCTTCCCTAGGCAGGAACTAAGTCCGGCCGCGGAGAGCAGGTCTACCCACCGCTTCCCTAGGCAGGAACTAAGTCCGGCCGCGGACAGCAGGTCTACCCACAGCCTCCCTAGGCAGGAACTAAGTCCGGCCGCGGACAGCAGGTCTACCCACAGCCTCCCTAGGCAGGAACCAAGTCCGGCCGCGGAGAGCAGGTCTACCCACCGCTTCCCTAGGCAGGAACCAAGTCCGGCCGCGGAGAGCAGGTCTACCCCGGAAGCGAGGCCGGCCGCGGAGAGCAGGTCTACCCACAGCCTCCCTAGGCAGGAACCAAGTCCGGCCGCGGAGACCAGGTCTACCCCGGAAGCGAGGCCGGCCGCGGAGAGCAGGTCTACCCACAGCTTCCCTAGGCAGGAACTAAGTCCGGCCGCGGAGAGCAGGTCTACCCACCGCTTCCCTAGGCAGGAACTAAGTCCGGCCGCGGACAGCAGGTCTACCCACAGCCTCCCTAGGCAGGAACTAAGTCCGGCCGCGGACAGCAGGTCTACCCACAGCCTCCCTAGGCAGGAACCAAGTCCGGCCGCGGAGAGCAGGTCTACCCACCGCTTCCCTAGGCAGGAACCAAGTCCGGCCGCGGAGAGCAGGTCTACCCCGGAAGCGAGGCCGGCCGCGGAGAGCAGGTCTACCCACAGCCTCCCTAGGCAGGAACCAAGTCCGGCCGCGGAGACCAGGTCTACCCCGGAAGCGAGGCCGGCCGCGGAGAGCAGGTCTACCCACAGCTTCCCTAGGCAGGAACGAAGTCCGGCCGCGGACAGCAGGTCTACCCACAGCTTCCCTAGGCAGGAACCGAGTCCGGCCGCGGAGACCAGGTCTACCCACAGCCTCCCTAGGCAGGAACCGAGTCCGGCCGCGGAGACCAGGTCTACCCACCGCTTCCCTAGGCAGGAACTAAGTCCGGCCGCGGAGAGCAGGTCTACCCACCGCTTCCCTAGGCAGGAACTAAGTACGGCCGCGGAGAGCAGGTCTACCCACAGCTTCCCTAGGCAGGAACTAAGTCCGGCCGCGGACAGCAGGTCTACCCACAGCCTCCCTAGGCAGGAACCAAGTCCGGCCGCGGAGACCAGGTCTACCCACCGCTTCCCTAGGCAGGAACTAAGTCCGGCCGCGGAGAGCAGGTCTACCCACCGCTTCCCTCGGTAGGAACTAAGTCCGGCCGCGGACAGCAGGTCTACCCCGGAAGCGAGGCCGGCCGCGGAGAGCAGGTCTACCCACAGCTTCCCTAGGCAGGAACTAAGTCCGGCCGCGGAGAGCAGGTCTACCCACCGCTTCCCTAGGCAGGAACTAAGTCCGGCCGCGGAGAGCAGGTCTACCCACCGCTTCCCTAGGCAGGAACTAAGTCCGGCCGCGGACAGCAGGTCTACCCACAGCCTCCCTAGGCAGGAACCGAGGCCGGCCGCGGACAGCAGGTCTACCCACAGCCTCCCTAGGCAGGAACCAAGTCCGGCCGCGGAGACCAGGTCTACCTCGGGAGCCAGCGGCCGGGAACTGAGTCCGGCCGCGGAGAGCAGGTCTACCCACAGCCTCCCTAGGCAGGAACCGAGTCCGGCCGCGGAGAGCAGGTCTACCCACAGCCTCCCTAGGCAGGAACCGAGTCCGGCCGCGGAGAGCAGGTCTACCCACCGCTTCCCTAGGCAGGAACTAAGTCCGGCCGCGGAGACCAGGTCTACCCCGGAACCGAGTCCGGCTTGCGGAGAGCAGGTCTACCCACCGCTTCTCTAGGCAGGAACTAAGTCCGGCCGCGGACAGCAGGTCTACCCACAGCCTCCCTAGGCAGGAACTGAGTCCGGCCGGGGAGAGCAGGTCTACCCACAGCTTCCCTAGGCAGGAACTAAGTCCGGCCGCGGAGAGCAGGTCTACCCACCGCTTCCCTAGGCAGGAACTAAGTTCGGCCGCGGACAGCAGGTCTACCCACAGCCTCCCTAGGCAGGAACTAAGTCCGGCCGCGGACAGCAGGTCTACCCACAGCCTCCCTAGGCAGGAACCAAGTCCGGCCGCGGAGAGCAGGTCTACCCACCGCTTCCCTAGGCAGGAACCAAGTCCGGCCGCGGAGAGCAGGTCTACCCCGGAAGCGAGGCCGGCCGCGGAGAGCAGGTCTACCCACAGCCTCCCTAGGCAGGAACCAAGTCCGGCCGCGGAGACCAGGTCTACCCCGGAAGCGAGGCCGGCCGCGGAGAGCAGGTCTACCCACAGCTTCCCTAGGCAGGAACTAAGTCCGGCCGCGGAGAGCAGGTCTACCCACCGCTTCCCTAGGCAGGAACTAAGTCCGGCCGCGGACAGCAGGTCTACCCACAGCCTCCCTAGGCAGGAACTAAGTCCGGCCGCGGACAGCAGGTCTACCCACAGCCTCCCTAGGCAGGAACCAAGTCCGGCCGCGGAGAGCAGGTCTACCCACCGCTTCCCTAGGCAGGAACCAAGTCCGGCCGCGGAGAGCAGGTCTACCCCGGAAGCGAGGCCGGCCGCGGAGAGCAGGTCTACCCACAGCCTCCCTAGGCAGGAACCAAGTCCGGCCGCGGAGACCAGGTCTACCCCGGAAGCGAGGCCGGCCGCGGAGAGCAGGTCTACCCACAGCTTCCCTAGGCAGGAACGAAGTCCGGCCGCGGACAGCAGGTCTACCCACAGCTTCCCTAGGCAGGAACCGAGTCCGGCCGCGGAGACCAGGTCTACCCACAGCCTCCCTAGGCAGGAACCGAGTCCGGCCGCGGAGACCAGGTCTACCCACCGCTTCCCTAGGCAGGAACGAAGTCCGGCCGCGGACAGCAGGTCTACCCACCGCTTCCCTAGGCAGGAACCGAGTCCGGCCGCGGAGACCAGGTCTACCCCGGAAGCGAGGCCGGCCGCGGACAGCAGGTCTACCCACCGCTTCCCTAGGCAGGAACTAAGTCCGGCCGCGGAGAGCAGGTCTACCCACCGCTTCCCTAGGCAGGAACTAAGTCCGGCCGCGGAGAGCAGGTCTACCCCGGAAGCGAGGCCGGCCGCGGAGAGCAGGTCTACCCACAGCTTCCCTAGGCAGGAACTAAGTCCGGCCGCGGAGAGCAGGTCTACCCACCGCTTCCCTAGGCAGGAACTGTGTCCGGCCGCGGACAGCAGGTCTACCCACAGCCTCCCTAGGCAGGAACCGAGTCCGGCCGCGGACAGCAGGTCTACCCACAGCCTCCCTAGGCAGGAACCAAGTCCGGCCGCGGAGACCAGGTCTACCTCGGGAGCCAGCGGCCGGGAACTGAGTCCGGCCGCGGACAGCAGGTCTACCCACAGCTTCCCTAAGCAGGAACCGAGTCCGGCCGCGGAGACCAGGTCTACCCCGGAAGCGAGGCCGGCCGCGGAGAGCAGGTCTACCCACAGCTTCCCTAGGCAGGAACTAAGTCCGGCCGCGGAGAGCAGGTCTACCCACCGCTTCCCTAGGCAGGAACGAAGTCCGGCCGCGGACAGCAGGTCTACCCACCGCTTCCCTAGGCAGGAACTAAGTCCGGCCGCGGAGAGCAGGTCTACCCCGGAACCGAGTCCGGCTTGCGGAGAGCAGGTCTACCCACCGCTTCTCTAGGCAGGAACTAAGTCCGGCCGCGGACAGCAGGTCTACCCACAGCCTCCCTAGGCAGGAACTAAGTCCGGCCGGGGAGAGCAGGTCTACCCACAGCTTCCCTAGGCAGGAACTAAGTCCGGCCGCGGAGAGCAGGTCTACCCACCGCTTCCCTAGGCAGGAACTAAGTCCGGCCGCGGACAGCAGGTCTACCCACAGCCTCCCTAGGCAGGAACTAAGTCCGGCCGCGGACAGCAGGTCTACCCACAGCCTCCCTAGGCAGGAACCAAGTCCGGCCGCGGAGAGCAGGTCTACCCACCGCTTCCCTAGGCAGGAACCAAGTCCGGCCGCGGAGAGCAGGTCTACCCCGGAAGCGAGGCCGGCCGCGGAGAGCAGGTCTACCCACAGCCTCCCTAGGCAGGAACCAAGTCCGGCCGCGGAGACCAGGTCTACCCCGGAAGCGAGGCCGGCCGCGGAGAGCAGGTCTACCCACAGCTTCCCTAGGCAGGAACGAAGTCCGGCCGCGGACAGCAGGTCTACCCACAGCTTCCCTAGGCAGGAACCGAGTCCGGCCGCGGAGACCAGGTCTACCCACAGCCTCCCTAGGCAGGAACCGAGTCCGGCCGCGGAGACCAGGTCTACCCACCGCTTCCCTAGGCAGGAACGAAGTCCGGCCGCGGACAGCAGGTCTACCCACCGCTTCCCTAGGCAGGAACCGAGTCCGGCCGCGGAGACCAGGTCTACCCCGGAAGCGAGGCCGGCCGCGGACAGCAGGTCTACCCACCGCTTCCCTAGGCAGGAACTAAGTCCGGCCGCGGAGAGCAGGTCTACCCACCGCTTCCCTAGGCAGGAACTAAGTCCGGCCGCGGAGAGCAGGTCTACCCCGGAAGCGAGGCCGGCCGCGGAGAGCAGGTCTACCCACCGCTTCCCTAGGCAGGAACTAAGTCCGGCCGCGGAGAGCAGGTCTACCCACCGCTTCCCTAGGCAGGAACGAAGTCCGGCCGCGGACAGCAGGTCTACCCACCGCTTCCCTAGGCAGGAACTAAGTCCGGCCGCGGAGACCAGGTCTACCCCGGAACCGAGTCCGGCTTGCGGAGAGCAGGTCTACCCACCGCTTCTCTAGGCAGGAACTAAGTCCGGCCGCGGACAGCAGGTCTACCCACAGCCTCCCTAGGCAGGAACTGAGTCCGGCCGGGGAGAGCAGGTCTACCCACAGCTTCCCTAGGCAGGAACTAAGTCCGGCCGCGGAGAGCAGGTCTACCCACCGCTTCCCTAGGCAGGAACTAAGTCCGGCCGCGGACAGCAGGTCTACCCACAGCCTCCCTAGGCAGGAACTAAGTCCGGCCGCGGACAGCAGGTCTACCCACAGCCTCCCTAGGCAGGAACCAAGTCCGGCCGCGGAGAGCAGGTCTACCCACCGCTTCCCTAGGCAGGAACCAAGTCCGGCCGCGGAGAGCAGGTCTACCCCGGAAGCGAGGCCGGCCGCGGAGAGCAGGTCTACCCACAGCCTCCCTAGGCAGGAACCAAGTCCGGCCGCGGAGACCAGGTCTACCCCGGAAGCGAGGCCGGCCGCGGAGAGCAGGTCTACCCACAGCTTCCCTAGGCAGGAACTAAGTCCGGCCGCGGAGAGCAGGTCTACCCACCGCTTCCCTAGGCAGGAACTAAGTCCGGCCGCGGACAGCAGGTCTACCCACAGCCTCCCTAGGCAGGAACTAAGTCCGGCCGCGGACAGCAGGTCTACCCACAGCCTCCCTAGGCAGGAACCAAGTCCGGCCGCGGAGAGCAGGTCTACCCACCGCTTCCCTAGGCAGGAACCAAGTCCGGCCGCGGAGAGCAGGTCTACCCCGGAAGCGAGGCCGGCCGCGGAGAGCAGGTCTACCCACAGCCTCCCTAGGCAGGAACCAAGTCCGGCCGCGGAGACCAGGTCTACCCCGGAAGCGAGGCCGGCCGCGGAGAGCAGGTCTACCCACAGCTTCCCTAGGCAGGAACGAAGTCCGGCCGCGGACAGCAGGTCTACCCACAGCTTCCCTAGGCAGGAACCGAGTCCGGCCGCGGAGACCAGGTCTACCCACAGCCTCCCTAGGCAGGAACCGAGTCCGGCCGCGGAGACCAGGTCTACCCACCGCTTCCCTAGGCAGGAACTAAGTCCGGCCGCGGAGAGCAGGTCTACCCACCGCTTCCCTAGGCAGGAACTAAGTACGGCCGCGGAGAGCAGGTCTACCCACAGCTTCCCTAGGCAGGAACTAAGTCCGGCCGCGGACAGCAGGTCTACCCACAGCCTCCCTAGGCAGGAACCAAGTCCGGCCGCGGAGACCAGGTCTACCCACCGCTTCCCTAGGCAGGAACTAAGTCCGGCCGCGGAGAGCAGGTCTACCCACCGCTTCCCTCGGTAGGAACTAAGTCCGGCCGCGGACAGCAGGTCTACCCCGGAAGCGAGGCCGGCCGCGGAGAGCAGGTCTACCCACAGCTTCCCTAGGCAGGAACTAAGTCCGGCCGCGGAGAGCAGGTCTACCCACCGCTTCCCTAGGCAGGAACTAAGTCCGGCCGCGGAGAGCAGGTCTACCCACCGCTTCCCTAGGCAGGAACTAAGTCCGGCCGCGGACAGCAGGTCTACCCACAGCCTCCCTAGGCAGGAACCGAGGCCGGCCGCGGACAGCAGGTCTACCCACAGCCTCCCTAGGCAGGAACCAAGTCCGGCCGCGGAGACCAGGTCTACCTCGGGAGCCAGCGGCCGGGAACTGAGTCCGGCCGCGGAGAGCAGGTCTACCCACAGCCTCCCTAGGCAGGAACCGAGTCCGGCCGCGGAGAGCAGGTCTACCCACAGCCTCCCTAGGCAGGAACCGAGTCCGGCCGCGGAGAGCAGGTCTACCCACCGCTTCCCTAGGCAGGAACTAAGTCCGGCCGCGGAGACCAGGTCTACCCCGGAACCGAGTCCGGCTTGCGGAGAGCAGGTCTACCCACCGCTTCTCTAGGCAGGAACTAAGTCCGGCCGCGGACAGCAGGTCTACCCACAGCCTCCCTAGGCAGGAACTGAGTCCGGCCGGGGAGAGCAGGTCTACCCACAGCTTCCCTAGGCAGGAACTAAGTCCGGCCGCGGAGAGCAGGTCTACCCACCGCTTCCCTAGGCAGGAACTAAGTTCGGCCGCGGACAGCAGGTCTACCCACAGCCTCCCTAGGCAGGAACTAAGTCCGGCCGCGGACAGCAGGTCTACCCACAGCCTCCCTAGGCAGGAACCAAGTCCGGCCGCGGAGAGCAGGTCTACCCACCGCTTCCCTAGGCAGGAACCAAGTCCGGCCGCGGAGAGCAGGTCTACCCCGGAAGCGAGGCCGGCCGCGGAGAGCAGGTCTACCCACAGCCTCCCTAGGCAGGAACCAAGTCCGGCCGCGGAGACCAGGTCTACCCCGGAAGCGAGGCCGGCCGCGGAGAGCAGGTCTACCCACAGCTTCCCTAGGCAGGAACGAAGTCCGGCCGCGGAGAGCAGGTCTACCCACCGCTTCCCTAGGCAGGAACTAAGTCCGGCCGCGGACAGCAGGTCTACCCACAGCCTCCCTAGGCAGGAACTAAGTCCGGCCGCGGACAGCAGGTCTACCCACAGCCTCCCTAGGCAGGAACCAAGTCCGGCCGCGGAGAGCAGGTCTACCCACCGCTTCCCTAGGCAGGAACCAAGTCCGGCCGCGGAGAGCAGGTCTACCCCGGAAGCGAGGCCGGCCGCGGAGAGCAGGTCTACCCACAGCCTCCCTAGGCAGGAACCAAGTCCGGCCGCGGAGACCAGGTCTACCCCGGAAGCGAGGCCGGCCGCGGAGAGCAGGTCTACCCACAGCTTCCCTAGGCAGGAACGAAGTCCGGCCGCGGACAGCAGGTCTACCCACAGCTTCCCTAGGCAGGAACCGAGTCCGGCCGCGGAGACCAGGTCTACCCACAGCCTCCCTAGGCAGGAACCGAGTCCGGCCGCGGAGACCAGGTCTACCCACCGCTTCCCTAGGCAGGAACGAAGTCCGGCCGCGGACAGCAGGTCTACCCACCGCTTCCCTAGGCAGGAACCGAGTCCGGCCGCGGAGACCAGGTCTACCCCGGAAGCGAGGCCGGCCGCGGACAGCAGGTCTACCCACCGCTTCCCTAGGCAGGAACTAAGTCCGGCCGCGGAGAGCAGGTCTACCCACCGCTTCCCTAGGCAGGAACTAAGTCCGGCCGCGGAGAGCAGGTCTACCCCGGAAGCGAGGCCGGCCGCGGAGAGCAGGTCTACCCACAGCTTCCCTAGGCAGGAACTAAGTCCGGCCGCGGAGAGCAGGTCTACCCACCGCTTCCCTAGGCAGGAACTGTGTCCGGCCGCGGACAGCAGGTCTACCCACAGCCTCCCTAGGCAGGAACCGAGTCCGGCCGCGGACAGCAGGTCTACCCACAGCCTCCCTAGGCAGGAACCAAGTCCGGCCGCGGAGACCAGGTCTACCTCGGGAGCCAGCGGCCGGGAACTGAGTCCGGCCGCGGACAGCAGGTCTACCCACAGCTTCCCTAAGCAGGAACCGAGTCCGGCCGCGGAGACCAGGTCTACCCCGGAAGCGAGGCCGGCCGCGGAGAGCAGGTCTACCCACAGCTTCCCTAGGCAGGAACTAAGTCCGGCCGCGGAGAGCAGGTCTACCCACCGCTTCCCTAGGCAGGAACGAAGTCCGGCCGCGGACAGCAGGTCTACCCACCGCTTCCCTAGGCAGGAACTAAGTCCGGCCGCGGAGACCAGGTCTACCCCGGAACCGAGTCCGGCTTGCGGAGAGCAGGTCTACCCACCGCTTCTCTAGGCAGGAACTAAGTCCGGCCGCGGACAGCAGGTCTACCCACAGCCTCCCTAGGCAGGAACTAAGTCCGGCCGGGGAGAGCAGGTCTACCCACAGCTTCCCTAGGCAGGAACTAAGTCCGGCCGCGGAGAGCAGGTCTACCCACCGCTTCCCTAGGCAGGAACTAAGTCCGGCCGCGGACAGCAGGTCTACCCACAGCCTCCCTAGGCAGGAACTAAGTCCGGCCGCGGACAGCAGGTCTACCCACAGCCTCCCTAGGCAGGAACCAAGTCCGGCCGCGGAGAGCAGGTCTACCCACCGCTTCCCTAGGCAGGAACCAAGTCCGGCCGCGGAGAGCAGGTCTACCCCGGAAGCGAGGCCGGCCGCGGAGAGCAGGTCTACCCACAGCCTCCCTAGGCAGGAACCAAGTCCGGCCGCGGAGACCAGGTCTACCCCGGAAGCGAGGCCGGCCGCGGAGAGCAGGTCTACCCACAGCTTCCCTAGGCAGGAACTAAGTCCGGCCGCGGAGAGCAGGTCTACCCACCGCTTCCCTAGGCAGGAACTAAGTCCGGCCGCGGACAGCAGGTCTACCCACAGCCTCCCTAGGCAGGAACTAAGTCCGGCCGCGGACAGCAGGTCTACCCACAGCCTCCCTAGGCAGGAACCAAGTCCGGCCGCGGAGAGCAGGTCTACCCACCGCTTCCCTAGGCAGGAACCAAGTCCGGCCGCGGAGAGCAGGTCTACCCCGGAAGCGAGGCCGGCCGCGGAGAGCAGGTCTACCCACAGCCTCCCTAGGCAGGAACCAAGTCCGGCCGCGGAGACCAGGTCTACCCCGGAAGCGAGGCCGGCCGCGGAGAGCAGGTCTACCCACAGCTTCCCTAGGCAGGAACGAAGTCCGGCCGCGGACAGCAGGTCTACCCACAGCTTCCCTAGGCAGGAACCGAGTCCGGCCGCGGAGACCAGGTCTACCCACAGCCTCCCTAGGCAGGAACCGAGTCCGGCCGCGGAGACCAGGTCTACCCACCGCTTCCCTAGGCAGGAACGAAGTCCGGCCGCGGACAGCAGGTCTACCCACCGCTTCCCTAGGCAGGAACCGAGTCCGGCCGCGGAGACCAGGTCTACCCCGGAAGCGAGGCCGGCCGCGGACAGCAGGTCTACCCACCGCTTCCCTAGGCAGGAACTAAGTCCGGCCGCGGAGAGCAGGTCTACCCACCGCTTCCCTAGGCAGGAACTAAGTCCGGCCGCGGAGAGCAGGTCTACCCCGGAAGCGAGGCCGGCCGCGGAGAGCAGGTCTACCCACCGCTTCCCTAGGCAGGAACTAAGTCCGGCCGCGGAGAGCAGGTCTACCCACCGCTTCCCTAGGCAGGAACGAAGTCCGGCCGCGGACAGCAGGTCTACCCACCGCTTCCCTAGGCAGGAACTAAGTCCGGCCGCGGAGACCAGGTCTACCCCGGAACCGAGTCCGGCTTGCGGAGAGCAGGTCTACCCACCGCTTCTCTAGGCAGGAACTAAGTCCGGCCGCGGACAGCAGGTCTACCCACAGCCTCCCTAGGCAGGAACTGAGTCCGGCCGGGGAGAGCAGGTCTACCCACAGCTTCCCTAGGCAGGAACTAAGTCCGGCCGCGGAGAGCAGGTCTACCCACCGCTTCCCTAGGCAGGAACTAAGTCCGGCCGCGGACAGCAGGTCTACCCACAGCCTCCCTAGGCAGGAACTAAGTCCGGCCGCGGACAGCAGGTCTACCCACAGCCTCCCTAGGCAGGAACCAAGTCCGGCCGCGGAGAGCAGGTCTACCCACCGCTTCCCTAGGCAGGAACCAAGTCCGGCCGCGGAGAGCAGGTCTACCCCGGAAGCGAGGCCGGCCGCGGAGAGCAGGTCTACCCACAGCCTCCCTAGGCAGGAACCAAGTCCGGCCGCGGAGACCAGGTCTACCCCGGAAGCGAGGCCGGCCGCGGAGAGCAGGTCTACCCACAGCTTCCCTAGGCAGGAACTAAGTCCGGCCGCGGAGAGCAGGTCTACCCACCGCTTCCCTAGGCAGGAACTAAGTCCGGCCGCGGACAGCAGGTCTACCCACAGCCTCCCTAGGCAGGAACTAAGTCCGGCCGCGGACAGCAGGTCTACCCACAGCCTCCCTAGGCAGGAACCAAGTCCGGCCGCGGAGAGCAGGTCTACCCACCGCTTCCCTAGGCAGGAACCAAGTCCGGCCGCGGAGAGCAGGTCTACCCCGGAAGCGAGGCCGGCCGCGGAGAGCAGGTCTACCCACAGCCTCCCTAGGCAGGAACCAAGTCCGGCCGCGGAGACCAGGTCTACCCCGGAAGCGAGGCCGGCCGCGGAGAGCAGGTCTACCCACAGCTTCCCTAGGCAGGAACGAAGTCCGGCCGCGGACAGCAGGTCTACCCACAGCTTCCCTAGGCAGGAACCGAGTCCGGCCGCGGAGACCAGGTCTACCCACAGCCTCCCTAGGCAGGAACCGAGTCCGGCCGCGGAGACCAGGTCTACCCACCGCTTCCCTAGGCAGGAACGAAGTCCGGCCGCGGACAGCAGGTCTACCCACCGCTTCCCTAGGCAGGAACCGAGTCCGGCCGCGGAGACCAGGTCTACCCCGGAAGCGAGGCCGGCCGCGGACAGCAGGTCTACCCACCGCTTCCCTAGGCAGGAACTAAGTCCGGCCGCGGACAGCAGGTCTACCCACAGCCTCCCTAGGCAGGAACTAAGTCCGGCCGGGGAGAGCAGGTCTACCCACAGCTTCCCTAGGCAGGAACTAAGTCCGGCCGCGGAGAGCAGGTCTACCCACCGCTTCCCTAGGCAGGAACCAAGTCCGGCCGCGGAGACCAGGTCTACCCCGGAAGCGAGGCCGGCCGCGGAGAGCAGGTCTACCCACCGCTTCTCTAGGCAGGAACCAAGTCCGGCCGCCGAGAGCAGGTCTACCCACCGCTTCCCTAGGCAGGAACTAAGTCCGGCCGCGGAGAGCAGGTCTACCCACCGCTTCCCTAGGCAGGAACGAAGTACGGCCGCGGAGATTAGGTCTACCCACAGCTTCCCTAGGCAGGAACTAAGTCCGGCCGCGGAGACCAGGTCTACCCACCGCTTCCCTAGGCAGGAACTAAGTCCGGCCGCGGAGAGCAGGTCTACCCCGGAACCGAGTCCGGCTTGCGGAGAGCAGGTCTACCCACAGCTTCCCTAGGCAGGAACCAAGTCCGGCCGCGGAGACCAGGTCTACCTGGGGAGCCAGCGGCCGGGAACTGAGTCCGGCCGCGGAGAGCAGGTCTACCCACCGCTTCCCTAGGCAGGAACTAAGTCCGGCCGCGGACAGCAGGTCTACCCACCGCTTCTCTAGGCAGGAACCAAGTCCGGCCGCGGACAGCAGGTCTACCCACCGCTTCTCTAGGCAGGAACCAAGTCCGGCCGCCGAGAGCAGGTCTACCCACCGCTTCCCTAGGCAGGAACTAAGTCCGGCCGCGGAGAGCAGGTCTACCCACCGCTTCCCTAGGCAGGAACTAAGTACGGCCGGGGAGAGCAGGTCTACCCACAGCTTCCCTAGGCAGGAACTAAGTCCGGCCGCGGAGAGCAGGTCTACCCACCGCTTCCCTAGGCAGGAACTAAGTCCGGCCGCGGAGAGCAGGTCTACCCACCGCTTCCCTCGGTAGGAACTAAGTCCGGCCGCGGACAGCAGGTCTACCCCGGAAGCGAGGCCGGCCGCGGAGAGCAGGTCTACCCACAGCTTCCCTAGGCAGGAACTAAGTCCGGCCGCGGAGAGCAGGTCTACCCACCGCTTCCCTAGGCAGGAACTAAGTCCGGCCGCGGAGAGCAGGTCTACCCACCGCTTCCCTAGGCAGGAACTAAGTCCGGCCGCGGACAGCAGGTCTACCCACAGCCTCCCTAGGCAGGAACCGAGGCCGGCCGCGGACAGCAGGTCTACCCACAGCCTCCCTAGGCAGGAACCAAGTCCGGCCGCGGAGACCAGGTCTACCTCGGGAGCCAGCGGCCGGGAACTGAGTCCGGCCGCGGAGAGCAGGTCTACCCACAGCCTCCCTAGGCAGGAACCGAGTCCGGCCGCGGAGAGCAGGTCTACCCACAGCCTCCCTAGGCAGGAACCGAGTCCGGCCGCGGAGAGCAGGTCTACCCACCGCTTCCCTAGGCAGGAACTAAGTCCGGCCGCGGAGACCAGGTCTACCCCGGAACCGAGTCCGGCTTGCGGAGAGCAGGTCTACCCACCGCTTCTCTAGGCAGGAACTAAGTCCGGCCGCGGACAGCAGGTCTACCCACAGCCTCCCTAGGCAGGAACTGAGTCCGGCCGGGGAGAGCAGGTCTACCCACAGCTTCCCTAGGCAGGAACTAAGTCCGGCCGCGGAGAGCAGGTCTACCCACCGCTTCCCTAGGCAGGAACTAAGTTCGGCCGCGGACAGCAGGTCTACCCACAGCCTCCCTAGGCAGGAACTAAGTCCGGCCGCGGACAGCAGGTCTACCCACAGCCTCCCTAGGCAGGAACCAAGTCCGGCCGCGGAGAGCAGGTCTACCCACCGCTTCCCTAGGCAGGAACCAAGTCCGGCCGCGGAGAGCAGGTCTACCCCGGAAGCGAGGCCGGCCGCGGAGAGCAGGTCTACCCACAGCCTCCCTAGGCAGGAACCAAGTCCGGCCGCGGAGACCAGGTCTACCCCGGAAGCGAGGCCGGCCGCGGAGAGCAGGTCTACCCACAGCTTCCCTAGGCAGGAACTAAGTCCGGCCGCGGAGAGCAGGTCTACCCACCGCTTCCCTAGGCAGGAACTAAGTCCGGCCGCGGACAGCAGGTCTACCCACAGCCTCCCTAGGCAGGAACTAAGTCCGGCCGCGGACAGCAGGTCTACCCACAGCCTCCCTAGGCAGGAACCAAGTCCGGCCGCGGAGAGCAGGTCTACCCACCGCTTCCCTAGGCAGGAACCAAGTCCGGCCGCGGAGAGCAGGTCTACCCCGGAAGCGAGGCCGGCCGCGGAGAGCAGGTCTACCCACAGCCTCCCTAGGCAGGAACCAAGTCCGGCCGCGGAGACCAGGTCTACCCCGGAAGCGAGGCCGGCCGCGGAGAGCAGGTCTACCCACAGCTTCCCTAGGCAGGAACGAAGTCCGGCCGCGGACAGCAGGTCTACCCACAGCTTCCCTAGGCAGGAACCGAGTCCGGCCGCGGAGACCAGGTCTACCCACAGCCTCCCTAGGCAGGAACCGAGTCCGGCCGCGGAGACCAGGTCTACCCACCGCTTCCCTAGGCAGGAACGAAGTCCGGCCGCGGACAGCAGGTCTACCCACCGCTTCCCTAGGCAGGAACCGAGTCCGGCCGCGGAGACCAGGTCTACCCCGGAAGCGAGGCCGGCCGCGGACAGCAGGTCTACCCACCGCTTCCCTAGGCAGGAACTAAGTCCGGCCGCGGAGAGCAGGTCTACCCACCGCTTCCCTAGGCAGGAACTAAGTCCGGCCGCGGAGAGCAGGTCTACCCCGGAAGCGAGGCCGGCCGCGGAGAGCAGGTCTACCCACAGCTTCCCTAGGCAGGAACTAAGTCCGGCCGCGGAGAGCAGGTCTACCCACCGCTTCCCTAGGCAGGAACTGTGTCCGGCCGCGGACAGCAGGTCTACCCACAGCCTCCCTAGGCAGGAACCGAGTCCGGCCGCGGACAGCAGGTCTACCCACAGCCTCCCTAGGCAGGAACCAAGTCCGGCCGCGGAGACCAGGTCTACCTCGGGAGCCAGCGGCCGGGAACTGAGTCCGGCCGCGGACAGCAGGTCTACCCACAGCTTCCCTAAGCAGGAACCGAGTCCGGCCGCGGAGACCAGGTCTACCCCGGAAGCGAGGCCGGCCGCGGAGAGCAGGTCTACCCACAGCTTCCCTAGGCAGGAACTAAGTCCGGCCGCGGAGAGCAGGTCTACCCACCGCTTCCCTAGGCAGGAACGAAGTCCGGCCGCGGACAGCAGGTCTACCCACCGCTTCCCTAGGCAGGAACTAAGTCCGGCCGCGGAGACCAGGTCTACCCCGGAACCGAGTCCGGCTTGCGGAGAGCAGGTCTACCCACCGCTTCTCTAGGCAGGAACTAAGTCCGGCCGCGGACAGCAGGTCTACCCACAGCCTCCCTAGGCAGGAACTAAGTCCGGCCGGGGAGAGCAGGTCTACCCACAGCTTCCCTAGGCAGGAACTAAGTCCGGCCGCGGAGAGCAGGTCTACCCACCGCTTCCCTAGGCAGGAACTAAGTCCGGCCGCGGACAGCAGGTCTACCCACAGCCTCCCTAGGCAGGAACTAAGTCCGGCCGCGGACAGCAGGTCTACCCACAGCCTCCCTAGGCAGGAACCAAGTCCGGCCGCGGAGAGCAGGTCTACCCACCGCTTCCCTAGGCAGGAACCAAGTCCGGCCGCGGAGAGCAGGTCTACCCCGGAAGCGAGGCCGGCCGCGGAGAGCAGGTCTACCCACAGCCTCCCTAGGCAGGAACCAAGTCCGGCCGCGGAGACCAGGTCTACCCCGGAAGCGAGGCCGGCCGCGGAGAGCAGGTCTACCCACAGCTTCCCTAGGCAGGAACTAAGTCCGGCCGCGGAGAGCAGGTCTACCCACCGCTTCCCTAGGCAGGAACTAAGTCCGGCCGCGGACAGCAGGTCTACCCACAGCCTCCCTAGGCAGGAACTAAGTCCGGCCGCGGACAGCAGGTCTACCCACAGCCTCCCTAGGCAGGAACCAAGTCCGGCCGCGGAGAGCAGGTCTACCCACCGCTTCCCTAGGCAGGAACCAAGTCCGGCCGCGGAGAGCAGGTCTACCCCGGAAGCGAGGCCGGCCGCGGAGAGCAGGTCTACCCACAGCCTCCCTAGGCAGGAACCAAGTCCGGCCGCGGAGACCAGGTCTACCCCGGAAGCGAGGCCGGCCGCGGAGAGCAGGTCTACCCACAGCTTCCCTAGGCAGGAACGAAGTCCGGCCGCGGACAGCAGGTCTACCCACAGCTTCCCTAGGCAGGAACCGAGTCCGGCCGCGGAGACCAGGTCTACCCACAGCCTCCCTAGGCAGGAACCGAGTCCGGCCGCGGAGACCAGGTCTACCCACCGCTTCCCTAGGCAGGAACGAAGTCCGGCCGCGGACAGCAGGTCTACCCACCGCTTCCCTAGGCAGGAACCGAGTCCGGCCGCGGAGACCAGGTCTACCCCGGAAGCGAGGCCGGCCGCGGACAGCAGGTCTACCCACCGCTTCCCTAGGCAGGAACTAAGTCCGGCCGCGGAGAGCAGGTCTACCCACCGCTTCCCTAGGCAGGAACTAAGTCCGGCCGCGGAGAGCAGGTCTACCCCGGAAGCGAGGCCGGCCGCGGAGAGCAGGTCTACCCACCGCTTCCCTAGGCAGGAACTAAGTCCGGCCGCGGAGAGCAGGTCTACCCACCGCTTCCCTAGGCAGGAACGAAGTCCGGCCGCGGACAGCAGGTCTACCCACCGCTTCCCTAGGCAGGAACTAAGTCCGGCCGCGGAGACCAGGTCTACCCCGGAACCGAGTCCGGCTTGCGGAGAGCAGGTCTACCCACCGCTTCTCTAGGCAGGAACTAAGTCCGGCCGCGGACAGCAGGTCTACCCACAGCCTCCCTAGGCAGGAACTGAGTCCGGCCGGGGAGAGCAGGTCTACCCACAGCTTCCCTAGGCAGGAACTAAGTCCGGCCGCGGAGAGCAGGTCTACCCACCGCTTCCCTAGGCAGGAACTAAGTCCGGCCGCGGACAGCAGGTCTACCCACAGCCTCCCTAGGCAGGAACTAAGTCCGGCCGCGGACAGCAGGTCTACCCACAGCCTCCCTAGGCAGGAACCAAGTCCGGCCGCGGAGAGCAGGTCTACCCACCGCTTCCCTAGGCAGGAACCAAGTCCGGCCGCGGAGAGCAGGTCTACCCCGGAAGCGAGGCCGGCCGCGGAGAGCAGGTCTACCCACAGCCTCCCTAGGCAGGAACCAAGTCCGGCCGCGGAGACCAGGTCTACCCCGGAAGCGAGGCCGGCCGCGGAGAGCAGGTCTACCCACAGCTTCCCTAGGCAGGAACTAAGTCCGGCCGCGGAGAGCAGGTCTACCCACCGCTTCCCTAGGCAGGAACTAAGTCCGGCCGCGGACAGCAGGTCTACCCACAGCCTCCCTAGGCAGGAACTAAGTCCGGCCGCGGACAGCAGGTCTACCCACAGCCTCCCTAGGCAGGAACCAAGTCCGGCCGCGGAGAGCAGGTCTACCCACCGCTTCCCTAGGCAGGAACCAAGTCCGGCCGCGGAGAGCAGGTCTACCCCGGAAGCGAGGCCGGCCGCGGAGAGCAGGTCTACCCACAGCCTCCCTAGGCAGGAACCAAGTCCGGCCGCGGAGACCAGGTCTACCCCGGAAGCGAGGCCGGCCGCGGAGAGCAGGTCTACCCACAGCTTCCCTAGGCAGGAACGAAGTCCGGCCGCGGACAGCAGGTCTACCCACAGCTTCCCTAGGCAGGAACCGAGTCCGGCCGCGGAGACCAGGTCTACCCACAGCCTCCCTAGGCAGGAACCGAGTCCGGCCGCGGAGACCAGGTCTACCCACCGCTTCCCTAGGCAGGAACGAAGTCCGGCCGCGGACAGCAGGTCTACCCACCGCTTCCCTAGGCAGGAACCGAGTCCGGCCGCGGAGACCAGGTCTACCCCGGAAGCGAGGCCGGCCGCGGACAGCAGGTCTACCCACCGCTTCCCTAGGCAGGAACTAAGTCCGGCCGCGGAGAGCAGGTCTACCCACCGCTTCCCTAGGCAGGAACTAAGTCCGGCCGCGGAGAGCAGGTCTACCCCGGAAGCGAGGCCGGCCGCGGAGAGCAGGTCTACCCACCGCTTCCCTAGGCAGGAACTAAGTCCGGCCGCGGAGAGCAGGTCTACCCACCGCTTCCCTAGGCAGGAACGAAGTCCGGCCGCGGACAGCAGGTCTACCCACCGCTTCCCTAGGCAGGAACTAAGTCCGGCCGCGGAGACCAGGTCTACCCCGGAACCGAGTCCGGCTTGCGGAGAGCAGGTCTACCCACCGCTTCTCTAGGCAGGAACTAAGTCCGGCCGCGGACAGCAGGTCTACCCACAGCCTCCCTAGGCAGGAACTGAGTCCGGCCGGGGAGAGCAGGTCTACCCACAGCTTCCCTAGGCAGGAACTAAGTCCGGCCGCGGAGAGCAGGTCTAACCCACCGCTTCCCTAGGCAGGAACTAAGTCCGGCCGCGGACAGCAGGTCTACCCACAGCCTCCCTAGGCAGGAACTAAGTCCGGCCGCGGACAGCAGGTCTACCCACAGCCTCCCTAGGCAGGAACCAAGTCCGGCCGCGGAGAGCAGGTCTACCCACCGCTTCCCTAGGCAGGAACCAAGTCCGGCCGCGGAGAGCAGGTCTACCCCGGAAGCGAGGCCGGCCGCGGAGAGCAGGTCTACCCACAGCCTCCCTAGGCAGGAACCAAGTCCGGCCGCGGAGACCAGGTCTACCCCGGAAGCGAGGCCGGCCGCGGAGAGCAGGTCTACCCACAGCTTCCCTAGGCAGGAACGAAGTCCGGCCGCGGACAGCAGGTCTACCCACAGCTTCCCTAGGGCAGGAACCGAGTCCGGCCGCGGAGACCAGGTCTACCCACAGCCTCCCTAGGCAGGAACCGAGTCCGGCCGCGGAGACCAGGTCTACCCACCGCTTCCCTAGGCAGGAACGAAGTCCGGCCGCGGACAGCAGGTCTACCCACCGCTTCCCTAGGCAGGAACCGAGTCCGGCCGCGGAGACCAGGTCTACCCCGGAAGCGAGGCCGGCCGCGGACAGCAGGTCTACCCACCGCTTCCCTAGGCAGGAACTAAGTCCGGCCGCGGACAGCAGGTCTACCCACAGCCTCCCTAGGCAGGAACTAAGTCCGGCCGGGGAGAGCAGGTCTACCCACAGCTTCCCTAGGCAGGAACTAAGTCCGGCCGCGGAGAGCAGGTCTACCCACCGCTTCCCTAGGCAGGAACCAAGTCCGGCCGCGGAGACCAGGTCTACCCCGGAAGCGAGGCCGGCCGCGGAGAGCAGGTCTACCCACCGCTTCTCTAGGCAGGAACCAAGTCCGGCCGCCGAGAGCAGGTCTACCCACCGCTTCCCTAGGCAGGAACTAAGTCCGGCCGCGGAGAGCAGGTCTACCCACCGCTTCCCTAGGCAGGAACGAAGTACGGCCGCGGAGACCAGGTCTACCCACAGCTTCCCTAGGCAGGAACTAAGTCCGGCCGCGGAGACCAGGTCTACCCACCGCTTCCCTAGGCAGGAACGAAGTCCGGCCGCGGAGAGCAGGTCTACCCCGGAACCGAGTCCGGCTTGCGGAGAGCAGGTCTACCCACAGCTTCCCTAGGCAGGAACCAAGTCCGGCCGCGGAGACCAGGTCTACCTGGGGAGCCAGCGGCCGGGAACTGAGTCCGGCCGCGGAGAGCAGGTCTACCCACCGCTTCCCTAGGCAGGAACTAAGTCCGGCCGCGGACAGCAGGTCTACCCACCGCTTCTCTAGGCAGGAACCAAGTCCGGCCGCGGACAGCAGGTCTACCCACCGCTTCTCTAGGCAGGAACCAAGTCCGGCCGCCGAGAGCAGGTCTACCCACCGCTTCCCTAGGCAGGAACTAAGTCCGGCCGCGGAGAGCAGGTCTACCCACCGCTTCCCTAGGCAGGAACTAAGTACGGCCGGGGAGAGCAGGTCTACCCACAGCTTCCCTAGGCAGGAACTAAGTCCGGCCGCGGAGAGCAGGTCTACCCACCGCTTCCCTAGGCAGGAACTAAGTCCGGCCGCGGAGAGCAGGTCTACCCACCGCTTCCTCGGTAGGAACTAAGTCCGGCCGCGGACAGCAGGTCTACCCCGGAAGCGAGGCCGGCCGCGGAGAGCAGGTCTACCCACAGCTTCCCTAGGCAGGAACTAAGTCCGGCCGCGGAGAGCAGGTCTACCCACCGCTTCCCTAGGCAGGAACTAAGTCCGGCCGCGGAGAGCAGGTCTACCCACCGCTTCCCTAGGCAGGAACTAAGTCGGCCGCGGACAGCAGGTCTACCCACAGCCTCCCTAGGCAGGAACCGAGGCCGGCCGCGGACAGCAGGTCTACCCACAGCCTCCCTAGGCAGGAACCAAGTCCGGCCGCGGAGACCAGGTCTACCTCGGGAGCCAGCGGCCGGGAACTGAGTCCGGCCGCGGAGAGCAGGTCTACCCACAGCCTCCCTAGGCAGGAACCGAGTCGGCCGCGGAGAGCAGGTCTACCCACAGCCTCCCTAGGCAGGAACCGAGTCCGGCCGCGGAGAGCAGGTCTACCCACCGCTTCCCTAGGCAGGAACTAAGTCCGGCCGCGGAGACCAGGTCTACCCCGGAACCGAGTCCGGCTTGCGGAGAGCAGGTCTACCCACCGCTTCTCTAGGCAGGAACTAAGTCCGGCCGCGGACAGCAGGTCTACCCACAGCCTCCCTAGGCAGGAACTGAGTCCGGCCGGGGAGAGCAGGTCTACCCACAGCTTCCCTAGGCAGGAACTAAGTCCGGCCGCGGAGAGCAGGTCTACCCACCGCTTCCCTAGGCAGGAACTAAGT
>NW_028154361.1:0-30788 GCF_965231275.1 Zosterops lateralis
AACTGAGCCCCTCTTCTCCCCCTTTCAGTAAACTGAAAAGGGGGGCCAGGTCCTCCGTAGAGAGACCCAGCCAAGGCCTCACCCAATTTAACGTCCCACACAGCTGTTGGACATCCGCCAATGTCTCAATTTTGGTTCTTATTTCCAATTGCTGCGGCACAATGGTCCGCTGACTGATGACGAGTCCCAGGTACCTCCAGGGGGGCATCTTCTGAATCTTATTTTCCTGTAACTCGAACCCTGCAGCAGCCAGTGAAGCCACTGTAAGGTCAAGCACGTGGGCCAGCAGGTCGTCGGTGGGAGCGCACACCAAGACGTCATCCATGTAATGATGAATGACGGCTTGGTGCGTGGCTGCACGCACAGGAGCGAGCAAGGAAGAGACGTACCACTGGCAAATAACTGGAGAGTTCTTCATTCCTTGCGGTAAAACCCGCCAGTGATACCTCTTCCTCGGGGCTTCTCGGTTAGTGGTAGGAACCGAGAAGGCAAATCGTGGGGCATCATCCGGATGCAGCGGAATTTGAAAGAAACAATCTTTTATATCTATGACGGCCAATTTCCAATTTTGGGGGAGCATGGTCGGGGAAGGCATCCCTGGTTGTAGTGACCCCATATCTTCAATCACTTCATTAATTTTTCTGAGGTCGTGGAGGAGCCGCCATCTGGTCTTGTCTGATTTTTGAATGACAAAGACCGGGGAGTTCCACGGAGAGGTGGACTCCACTATGTGGCCTTTGGCCAGCTGCTCTCCCACGAGCTCGTTGAGCGCCTTTAATTTCTGTTGAGACAGTGGCCATTGCTCTACCCAGACTGGTTCGTTAGACAGCCAATTCAGCTTCAAGGTAGGGCGCTCGTCGATGGCCACTGTGTTAACCTTGGGGGGGTCTGGAAAGCCAATTGTGACCCCCCACTGCTGCATGAGGTCTCTACCCCACAGGGGTGTCTCGTAGTTCAAAACAAACGGGCGCAGTGAAGCCAATTGCCCGTTTGGCCCCTCAATTTGGACCACGTCCTTCGATTGTTTCGCCAATTGAAGCCCGCCTACACCCGAGACGTGCTTTCCCACGGATTGCAGTTCCCAATGTGACGGCCACAAACTCTCCGGTATGACCGTCACATCCGCCCCCGTGTCCCAGACCCCTTTGATGTTTTTACTGTCCCCATCCACACTGATCCTGCATGTGTCTGTTGGTTTGCTGCGCGTGATCTTCCTTACCGAAAGGATGCTCATTTCTTCATCTTCGGTGCAGCTCATCCCCGTTGTCTCATTTTCGTCCCCTATTTCCTGGCAGATGGCGAGAAGGGGTTCTGGGATGAGCTGCGCGATAACTTGGCCTTTCGGTAGGAATGTGGGTGGGTGGTCTGTGTGCAGCCACAATTCGAACCTCCTGGGGTCGGTGGTGATGACCCCGGGGGCTATGTGTATGTCAGGTGGTGTATGTTTACAGTCTCCCACCACGGCAAATTTGCATCCTATTTCGTCCCAGGAGCCCCTGTCCTTCGAGACCACGACTGTGTGCCAATCGCGATCCCGCAAGTGAAGAGGCTGCGCCAACTTGAGCCTAAAGGGCTCATACCTTGAGTCGGTCGTCAGGGTTCCCTCGGGTTCCCGGACGAAGGTCTTAGTTTCCGGCTCGGCGTCCTGGAGAGGAGCTCTTTCGGTCTCAGCAAGTTGAAGTGTCATGTCCGGTATTTCAGTCATTGTAGGTGTCTCGGTCATGCAGGGCACAACCATCCTTCTGTGGAGGGCAGAAACAGAAAGATCATTATTTTCATGAACGTCACCCTTCCCGGCAGTGTTGCCCTCCCTGTTGGTATCCGCACGCCGGGGGGCGCCGCGCTCCTCATCTAGTTTGTTGAGGAGGGATGTCCCCCCTTCCCACCTCCCCCCTTTTTCAAAAATGTTTGGAACTGTGCCCTTTGGGGGCATTGGCTAGACCAATGCCCTTTCTGGCCGCACAGAAAGCACGGGCGATTGTCCGGTGGTTTCTTAGATGTTCTTGGCGTCTTGGGCGTTTTTTGTTCTTCCTTCTGCGAGACTGTGGCGACTCGGGGACCAGACGGCCTCTTCTGTAGGGTCCGTGGTTTTCCAGCGGCGACTCTAGCACTGACGGCCTTGAGCATCTCATCTAGGGTGGGCTGCTCCCCAGGTAACTTCGGGATCCTGAGGATGGCCTCGCGACACTCCTCGTTAGCATTTTTGAATGCCATCTCCTCGAGGAGGTCTTCCCTCGCACCCACCCTATTGACCTTTTGCTCAATAGCCGCCGTCAGCCGCTCGACAAAAGCCACAAACGGTTCCGCCGGACCCTGGAAAATCTCACTATAGGATGTTAGAGGTCCCGTGGGCCGCATCTCACAGAAGGCTTGCACCGCTTTTTCCTTGATTACCGTCAGCACCCCCTCTGGTATGTTTTCTGCCTGATCGGAAGCAGATTTCCAATCACCCTCCCCCATCAGGTGTTCTAAGGTGATGGGGTCCCCACCGTTATCCGTGGCAGTTATCGGATCTCTTAACAAGCTAGGGAGTGCTCGTCCTAGCAGGTCTTTCCAAGTGCCCTGCCAGAGCTTGTACTCTGTTTTATTATTGAGGCACCGGAAGAGCTGCTTAAGATCCCAAGGGACGACCACATGCCCCGCAAGTGTTGACTCCAACATGCCCTGGAAGTACGGACTCTCTCGTCCGTACTCCTTCAGGGTTTTCATGAGATCCTTGATAGCCGCCTGCGGAAACGGTCTCCAAGTGGCTGCCCCACCCCGGCCGCGATAGGTGACAGGGGCGACCATGGGAAGACCACTTGGTTCGGGGCTTCCGGTTTCCAGGCCCTCCCCCTCCGGGCTCCAACCGTGGGAACCGGAAGGGTAGGCGTGGGAACCGGAAGAGGGGCGGGACCAGTCGGTGGGCGGTGCTGAGGGAAGGGGCGTGTTTTCTGTGGGCGGAGAGTGGGCGGAGTAGGAAGGTGGGGAAATGGGAGGAGAAAGGGGAGGAAACTCTTTGTGGGAAAGGGGAGGAGTATCTAAAAAGGGGTTGGTGTTCCTAGATGACGTCCTGAGGGTAGGGGGACGAGGGTGGGAGGGGAAAAACGAAGAGAGGGACGACGAGCGGGCAAGGCGCCCGCCGCCATTTTGTGGAGAGGGGTTCAGGGCGCCATTTTGGACACCAGGGGAATCCGGCTCTGCAAAGGAAAATCTAACACGAGGCTTAGGGGACATCTGGGGTAGGAAAGATGTCGTTACCGGCGGGGTACACCGGCTCCGAGAGTCCTGAGCCGTCTGGCCGGGACAGCCCAGGCGGGGGGATTTGCCGTCCCTCAAGGGGCCGGGGCTAGAGGACCCCTTGAGGATTCCTGGCCGGGGAGAGGGAGGACGGGCAGGGGGATTAGGACGGGAAGAACATAAACTTGTCAACGAACCCCGGGAGCTCCCTTTCTGCATTCCCTCTAAACTATTACATGCAGCTCGTAGCTGTCGAACCCAATAAAGGAATTTAAGTGCATTTTTGTCGCCCGACTTGGCCAGATTAGCAAATTTGACGAACACTGCAGCCCAAAACACGGCAGTGTCCACGGATCGGGCAACTGTCTTAGGGAAATGCAGGAAGAGAAATCTTACAAACTTATTTAAATCTCCCTTAGAAAACCTGAAATTTGTAGCAACCAACAAACTCTTAACTTTACAACGCACTTCTCTCTGTGGCGCGCTCAGCCGTGCACCCATGGCTATCCGATATCAATTGCGCCCACACCACAACCAACAAGCCTCAAAACACAAGACAACTCAAAAACCAACACCGTCCGCACTAAAAACCGGCAAGGCCACGAACCTCTGAACCGGGGCGGGATCAACGAAAGACCAAAGCCACCAAGGCCACAACACAAACAACGAAAATCACAAAACTTAACTGAAAAGCGAAGAGCCCTTGGAAACCAAAACCCGAGAAAAGCGAGAGAAAGGACCCAAAACGCGGCAGGCTCCCTCCCCACTCCCCCGGGGGCTGCGCAGCCTAGGAATCTCGGGTGTCACCCCGAGACTCCCTCCCCCTATTGCGGAAAGGACCACCTCCCCCCGGGTGGCGGTATCCCCTTTCCTTCCCACGGGTAAGCTTCCTCCCGAAACCTCCTCCCCCCTGGGAGCGAAGGGCTTTTGGGGATACTTACCCGTCCAAGGGTCTTCGGAAAAAGGCTTGAGGGTAGACCGACCTCGAAGAAGACTCCCGGGTGCAGGGAGCTGCCTTCTTCACCCTTTCGGAGCGCTCAGCCTAAGCTGCTGCTCTACGAAAGGTGCGCAGACTGCGAAACAGCCTGGAACTGTAATCCGCAACGAACCCGATGGTTCGCTTGTCGCTTCCTGCGCCGCTGCAGGAATCAGGCGCTGACACTGAGGGGCCCCACGTTGGGCGCCACCCCTGCCGCCGTGCGCTTGCCCTGTGTGGCTAGCCCGGAGCGCACGTAGCAGTACACCTGATATTTGTGGTCCTCCACCTAGGCCAACGACCTGAGCTGCAGCCACGAAGCCGGTGATAAATGAGAGAAGGACTCTCCGGGAGCTTGGGGTCAGAGAAGTTTATTCCTGCCCGGGCACTCCAGGGAGAGCCCCGAGCAAACAAATGCACCGGCTTAAATACAACACAGAGTGGGTGTGGGGAAAGCACAGAACAACCAATGAGCAGGAACCAGGGAGTGGCAAGGGTGAGGGGTGATCCAACCAGGAGTGACCAGGGAAAAGGCGGGAAGGGACCCAGCCAATCCCTAGGCCCAGGCCTCAGGGAGATTGGCATGGGGGGTGAGGGTGATGGACAGGGCCTGTGGCGGGAAGGACGGGCCAATCAGGGACTGTCTCCAGGGAGGGTAGGCAGAGGGTTATATAACTTAAGTGGTAAACAACAAGATGGAGTCAGGGGAACAGGGCCCAGGGAAGCCATTTTGGGTACATAAAACTGGGGTACACTAAACTGAAATGTACATAAAACACAGACAAATGTACATAAAACTTTACAAACCCCAACATGCATTACTACATCTGTGTGGGCTTTCTTACTTAAAGCTACAATCACGACGTTTTCCCCCCTGTAATTACATCTTTCCAACCTTTCCTTACTGAATGCATTAGAATACTCATTTTTTAAGGTTCACATTTTTAATAGGCAAATGAACAATGCATCAGGACTTCTATCACTCAGATAATTCACTACTTGAGAAAACATACTCCTTTTCAATTATAAAGATGCTGCAACCACAAGTATCTCTAAAAGAAGAATCATAGAAATTATGAATCTGGGTTAAAATCTTTCAACAGTTATTAAAATAATAATCTAGCAGATTGTCGGATTAAAAGAAAAAAAACAAAATCTGGTTTTCCATATTAGCTGAAATAACACATACAAGGAAAAGGCTCTTATCTTGCTTTGTCAGCAGTCACATGAAGTCTCCACGCAATTTCACCTGATTTTTAAGAGTTACAAACTGAAACATATACTACTGAAGGAGCAAAACCCAGAACTATGCCTAGGAAACAACAAAACTACATCACGTTCAGCAAATGCAGTTTTGAAAATTTTGCAATTTAAACTACACCTGCCAGAAGAATACACACTTTTTTACTTCCTTCCTTAATCTTTATCTGTAACCTGTGTATCACCTTCCACATAGATCACTCTCTAGGTCTTCAGGTTTTAATGACTCCGTATGGTTTTTACAAGCTTCCAAAAGAGCTGAAAATCCCACCCATGTGCCCATCAGCTTGTGTTTTGATCGCTGCAATATGCTTTCCTCGGGCCTTGGGGGAGCACTGTCAACCTGCTCACCTTCACAAGAACACAGCTACAAAAGTGCATTTTTCCAGCTCATTACAGCAACATAACACAGTGTTTCCATCTGCCAGCTCCTCTTTTCCTGCAACAGCAGCCTGAAACTGTTCATCTTCATTTTCCAAGACCTGAAAGACTATTCCCAACCAACTCATGATGGAGGGGTCAGCCCCCACTGCTGCTCAGCCCTCCTAAGGTCTACCTCACCATCCATTTGCAAGATTTTGAAATGCACGGCACTGTTCCTCCTCTGTGGTAGCTTTACCAGCTACTCTCAAACTCCCTAAAATTGTCCTTTGTCATGAATCCTGCAGAGAGTTACACTGGCTATGTAACTGTAACTCCTATCCAACCATAAAGTAAAAGAAAATAGCTGATTTTCCCTGGAAACGCTGCATCTCTTTCCTCACCAAGCACAGCACACAGCAGGTGGTTACAGGCTCCTGACCTGAGCACAAGCCCCATCTACATCCTGAAGGTACAGAAACCTGGGGATGCAGGAGTGAAAACTCTGTCACGATTTTCCACTGAGCAAAGTCACACCTGACAAGTTTCATGTTCCTCTGCCTCATCTTTCCCTAATTTCACACCTTCTCTATTTCTTCCACTGTTTCACCTCCTCAGTTTCCTGTCACTTCCTGGATTCCACTACATTCCCTCTGCAGCCGAAACTCTTCCGTCAGTCCCGTTCTGACCCCTCGGGGCCGTGTGGCCTTGCAGCAGCCTCTTTCCCCTCCCAGAAGGGCTGGGGTGCTGGATAGCCCGTTCTCCGCCTCAGCACCTCTTTCCCCCCCGTTCTCCTGCCCGTTTCTGGCCCACGGCCGGTTTCTCCTGAGCACAAGCCTGCCCCGGGTCCTTTTCACCTGCTGCTCTTTTACTCCAACGCTCTCTCCTGTTTAGAGCCAGTGTGCCTCAAACCTCACTTTCAACCTCCGGCCCTTGTTTTCAGGGAGCCTCGCCATGGGCAAAGAGGCAAAAAGCCGGGGCTGGCACTCAGAGGTAAGTGAGGGGCGCCAACCGCAGGGGCGCGGGACGGGGCCCAAACCGGCCACTGCAACGCCCGGCGCCGGCCGCCCCAGCCCGGGAGCGCCGGCACCCACCTCGTAGTCCTGATGCCAGCTCTCCAGCTTCTCCTGCAGCTCCCGGGCGCTCCCCGCGCCCACCAAACTCTTTAAGTCTCTGGCCATGGCAGGATGTTAGCTCGCTCTTGGGGGTGTTGCGTTGACTCGATGTCGCTCCGGGAGCGCTCCTCGGGCGGCGCGGGTCTACCAGCGATGGTACAGCCGGCCCGGTGCCCCTGCCCCGGGCCCGTACGGCCGCGATGGTGATGTACGGCCGGCGGTGGCGGCGGTGCCACGGTAACGGAGAGGGGCAGCGAGGAGCGGGTACGGCCCGCGGCCGCCAGGTGACGCTGCCGGGTAACGGCAGCGGGTGCGGGGACCCGCCGCGCGGAGCGGCACCAGGGGGCGCCCGCGGGCCCCGCGCGGCGGCGGCGGGGCAAGATGGCGGCGGCCGGCCCCGAGCAGGTCCGTACGCGGCGGGACACGGGCACGGGAGGGCGGCGGCGCCGTCCCCGCCGGGGTCAGGGGGGACCGGGCCCGCGGTGAGCGGGCGGGACCCGCTCGGCTGGGGAGGGGAGAGGCGGCCCGAGGCTGCTGTCCGGGCGGGGCGGGGCGGGGCGGCCCGCAGCGGCGCCGTGCTGCCCGAGGCGTGGGTGTGCCACAGACGGCAATGGTGCGTGCCCGGCACTGCACTGAGGCGCAGGGTTCTGGCCGGGGCGGGAGGCGGCGGGTGCCCCGGGGCCCGCAGGTCGTGTGTGCTCTGCAGGGCCACACGGGGCCCGAACATCTCCATAAACTTGTCAGGTCAAGCACCTTTCTCAGTACTATCTCTTAGCTCTTCAGCAGCAGAAGAAAACACGGTGTTGCTACTTCAGCGTAGACGTGCAAGTGCAGTCACTTAAGTGTAGTTTTAGGATTCAAGTGAACAAACTTAATTCCGTCCAAAAGATCAAGCTTCTTCTTTGAACATGTGAATCCCTAAATAACAAACCGTTCCGTTTTGGACAGCTACAAAAATACATTAAAGATTTATTTTCACTACGAATATGTACAAGAGTTTCCTCTATTAATTTGTTACATTGAGAGGAAATCCCTTACAATGTCATAACTTCAGATTATTACACGAAAGCCACTCCGGCCAAGTTCCCCATGCCAGGTGTGAAGCCTCACAGTATCTTTCTCGATGCTGCATGCAAGCAACAGGAGTTGAATGCAAACCCTGTACTGTCAAACTAATTTAAAAACTGTATCCACCATGCTCTTCTTGAATAGTCACTGAGAGTCTATCACATATGAGCACGGAGGGAACTAAAATCCTGTGTACTGGCAGATGACGTGCAGGATTATGTCCTGTATCATCTCTGAGAGGTAAAAACTTGATGAATTTCTTGGTAGCTGGTTTTAGGTTTTTAACTGTAACAATATAATTAATAATTCCCATCTGCCATGATAAATATTAAAGTCATATATTGTCTGAAAGTATCTGGATTTTAAATTTAGTCATTATGTTAGCAGAGGTTGCTGTGGTTCTAAGTGTGTATTCTGACAGCAGGGTGGCAGACGGAAAAATTATTCTCAACATAATATCCAGTATATTCCACTAGTCAGTTTACATTGTTTGCATACATATGTGTGTGTCATTGTAGCTAATTTACGTGCCTTTTGAAGCTAACCCATGCCCTGTGTTACAGCAAAGCTCTAACGGCCCGGTGAAGAAGTCTATGCGAGAGAAGGCTGTGGAACGCAGGAACGTTAATAAGGAGCACAACAGCAACTTCAAAGCAGGATACATTCCAATTGATGAAGACCGTCTCCATAAGACAGGGTTACGTGCAGGAAAGGCAACTTGGCCATATGTGTGATTGTTGTTCTTTTTATTTTGGCCGTCATCAATCTGATTGTGAGTATAATAGCTATAGCGTAAGTAACATTAGGTCGTGTTTCATTCTGACAGTTCACTAAAAAAAATAAAACTTCCAGGATGGCCAAGGACTTATAATGTACTGAAGGAGATTCCCACTTTTCTCCTTTCTTTTTAGTTCTTTTGTAGTCTGAGCAAGATTAGATGGAAGAATGGTGTCAATTCAGGCATGGTTATTTCGGTTCTCATGGTCACCCCATGAGAAGTGTTACTAGTACATATGAATTCAGGATATATGGCATATAAAATATGGTTATATTTTACATTACAGAGCTGTATGTGAACATTTAGAATTAACTAGGTACTGCACTTTAAAACTTCATTGTTCTAATAACCACATTTTTATTGCTTGGTCAATGAGAAATAATAAATTATTTTTTGTAATTGCACATCCATCTCTGAGGATGCATTCTTGCAGTTCAACGTTAAGTATATACCAAGCTGAACTGTTCAGGAAATCTGTTTAGTCAGTGGTTACCCTTAAACAAAAGAAAGATGTAACTGTGGATGCAATTTAACATTTTATATATATAGAAATAATTTTAGCTACTGTTTCTAATAAGTCTAAAAATAATTCTAAATGCTTTTCATAATTAAATGTGTTATGATGTTTTCAATAGGAACAGACTACAGTAAACTCATACTTAAACCTCACTTAAACATTGATATTAATAATTGTTCAAATAAAACATCTAATTAATACAATAATTGTGGTAGGAAGATCCGAACAATCAACATGATGATTGAAAATGTGTTTCTCTTTCAGATTACCCTGGTTATCTGGGCAGTGGTAAGAATTGGTCCCAATGGTTGTGACAGTATGGAATTCCATGAGAGTGGCTTACTGCGGTTTAAGCAAGTGTCTGACATGGGTGTTATACATCCCTTATATAAAAGCACTGTAGGAGGGAGACGGAATGAAGACTTGGTGATCACTGGGAATAATCAGCCTGTAAGTTATAACATGAATTGAAAGTTTGTGAGCAACACTAGAGAATTACACTCACATTGCTAATTTGAAACATCATTAAGTTCATGACTTTGTTTCTGAAGATTGTATTTCAGCAAGGAACAACCAAGCTTAGCGTGGAAAAAGACAAAACTTCTATTACCAGCGATATTGGCATGGAATTTGTTGACCCACGAACAAACCCATGAATTTCATCTGCCAAATGGAGTTAAAATATTGAATGTACAAAAGGCCTCTACAGAGAGGGTATGTCTCTTATCTTTTGTAAGTAATAAGAATATAGCCCATTGTTTGTTTGTGTAAAAGTAGAGTTGGGTTAGTGGTTTTATAGAGGGTTGAGTGTGCCTTTGGAAACACTGAGCAATCGTGTTGCAGAAAAACCACTCACAACTATGAATACACAGGAGGAACAGGTTAAGTGAAAATGAGGGGTAAATTTACATCATCTGTCTTAACAGGAAGCCTGTATTTGGTACAAGTGTTAGCTGTGTATCTCATAAAATTGTCATATAAATTTGTTTTTTTTAATACAAGAAAAATTAATTTCACATACCTTCCAAAATTCACTGATCTTGTTTTGAAACTGAACGTGGGAAATAACAAATATGCAGAAGCTAATGGCAGAAGGGCAAAAAGTACATTCAAGGTTTTTATTACATTGCACAGCACTACTCTTAAGGTAATTAAAGTTACTCAGACAAATGCAAGTAGCACATTTTCATTAAGGTGTAATACAGCTTTTTTGGTTATGTTCTTAGATTACCAGCAATGCAACCAGCGATCTAAACATAAAGGTTGATGGTCGTGCCATTGTCCGGGGAAATGAAGGTGTTTTCATCACAGGCAAGACAATTGAGTTTCGAATGGGTGGAAACATGGAACTTAAAGCAGTAAGTATTTCAAATTAAAGCAATTCTTCTAACAGCTTAGTTTCAAATCTAGGCTGATAGTAAACTGATGTAGCTTTATGTCATTTCAAATTTTATAAAATTACTCATGCACAGAAGTCATTTGGATTTAAATAGATGGTTTATTACTTTGCAGTTAAGTAGTGGTTGAATAGTTCCAGGTAATATTGATTTACCACTATTAAGACACCAAAAACCTACAACGCAGTTAAAGCTAATATATTGGCCTCTGTACTGGCATGAATACCAAAGGAAGTTAATCTCCTCTGAAAGCTTAACCAGGGATGGCAATGTTTGCCAGAAGAGCAGAGCATATAGTTTGGAGCATTCTGTGCTGCTGCTCTAAGATTCACTGGCATTTCTTTAAGATTTTTGGAGATTAAGATGGTAGTATATATAGAACGATGGAAAAAAAGGATAAAAATAAAGGTATATGCACTTTCAAATGTGAATGAATTTCATGCATGAATTCAAACACTCTTTCCTGTTTCATGTCCATATTTTATATTTACTGCATTTGCTAATAAGAATGTAAAGTGGAAAGTCACCCTACTGCTGTCTTTCTCAATATCAATACACCACTGAAATAGCAAAGTACATTGCTGTATATAGTCAAGAAATCCACAGGCATTGCTGTAATTGTTATTAAAAAATTAAACATTTGCATACATACCTTTTTTTTACTGTTGATTCTACAGCCATCCTAGACGTGTTATTTATCCATTAAACCAGCTTGTCCTTCTCAAAAACAATATGCCTTATTTACATTAGAAGTTGTAATTCTACAACTTCTTTTTTTTTTTTCCTGTCTCCTTACTAGGAAAACAGCATCATCCTGAACGGAACTGTGATGGTCAGCCCGTCACGACTGCCAAGTTCTTCTCACGGGGAACAGTTCAATAACGGCAACTGGCTGCGCTTCAAGCTGTGCATGTGTGCGGACGGGACGCTGTTCAAGGTTCAGGTGACAGGGCACAACGTGGGCTGCCAGACCTCTGTCAACCCCTGTGGAGCCACGCACTGAAAGAAACTGCTGCAGGGACAGGTCTCCTCCGTGTTTACACATATTTGTATGAAGTAATTGCATGCCTTCAAGGGTTTCTTCTTTTGCAGCAGTTTATGCTAACATTTCTTACACTGTATTTTTAAGGAAAGGCTGTTACAGTCAGCAGTATTAGGTCATCATCCTGTTAGCTGCAGTACTGGCACTGAATCTATAAGCTTTCAGTGTACGTGCATACTGAAGTACCTTCTCGAATTGGGATCAGTAGAATATATGTAAAAGAACATGATCTTGGCAACACCTCTACTGCCTACAGTAGTCTCTTGAGGAGGTTTTTGTCCTGTCTCAAGACCTTGAAGACTGCTGAGAATATAACCACAGTCTGAAGTACTTCAACACGAATGTCAACTTTTTGTTGAAAATAGATTCTCCTAGGATGGCTGAAGTGGCAGACTTTTCTCTGCTTTCTTGTTGATACATTGATTTACCCCAAACTTAGGTGGTTTACCAGATGTGTACTGAGGGGTAATGCCAGATTCACTTAAAAATATCACATGATTTCTGCCATGTATTCTCATGTTATTAAAAAAACTGTGCTATCATAAATAATATTTGCAAAGTAATACTGAGTATGGAAATGTAACTTGAATTTTGAAGTAGTCTTGCAGTTATTGAAGTGTTGCTTGAACTTCCATTCTGTCTGTGCAGTTAATGCATTCTGCAGTTGTTTAATTTATGTGAAATACTTACAAAATGTGTTTATATTAGAAGTACGTTTTTAAAGATGTACTTACAACTTGCTTACTACCCAAAAATAGTGTTTTCCGAGGTGCTCTAATGTGAACAGTGTCTGAGTCCATTACTCGATAGGTAATAATCTAAGCTTAACTGTTGCAGCAGTGTCTGAGGTCAGTTCTCTCCTTCCCCATAATTTTCAGTACTGATGCATTACTGAAACATCGGAATTAAATTCTGAAGTTAAACTGCAGTTTTGTAATTCTAAACGTGGTGGGAGGACATCAGACTATGTGTATCAGAATTTGTCAACAGTGAAACTATGGTGAACTGGGGCCTGCTGCAGCCTTCCAGTGGCATTTGCAGCAGTGATGTGTTTTGAGCTAAAAATAAACCAGCTATTTATAAGATTCTTTCTTTCCCCACCCCATGTATTTCTTCAGTTTAAAATAGCTTGGTTTAGCAGTAGCGTCAAGTAATCTTAATATTGGAGGTCTCAAAAAACTGTTTGTAACAGCTTTTTGACAAGATTTTTGATAAGCACACCCTTCATTACCTTCAAGTTGCATGAGTTTTGCACATTAACTTCAGAACTGATTATTTGTTACATGAAGGTAAACCATCTACCCTTGTTTTACAGTGCTTAAAGTACATAGGATTCCATAAAATACAAATCAGCTCCTGCTGTAACAAGAAATTCAACTCTAAGGCCCCAATTTCTGAACTTCATGGAAGGCAGTAAACGCTCATGCAGAACGTGTATGGGTGGAAGTGGTTGCTGGAGGGATATTCATAAGTCAGGCATTACAGCACATGGGGGAGGTCAGAGGAGTTGTATTTCTCTCACTGCTCAAAGGCAGATTTTGATGCTCAGTAGTTGTTGGGGGTTTGGGGCTGGTCAGCAGTGGAGCCGTTCTGACAAAATCAGAATAAGCAGAATATAATGTAGCAAAAACCACTGAGTTCTCACACTAAAGATTACGGGGAAGTACTAACATTTTGCATACTGTCTTTATGGACCTCAGACTTTTATCAGAGATAATAGTTACTAAACACTTTAACACACATTTTGCTGCTTTACACCCATCTTTGCTGCTAAGCGGTAACTCAATTTCTGTTACAGTTAAAAGGAGGAAATAAACTAACATTTTTCAAATTGTCACTCATGCTAATGGCAGCTTGTCACTTTCTGTATACAAATGGAAACACAAAATATAAAGAGCAGTATCCTCAAAGCTGACATACATCTTGAAAATGCCTTGGTCAACTAGATTACACACGTATTAAAGCTCTTCTCTGATTAATACTGACATGTCTATATGCTAGTATTGGATTCCCATAATTATCAAGAGTTCTTTTTAAAATACTGTGTGCAATGTACAGCTGAAAGATTTTGTCACAAAGGTACTCTTAAATCATGATCTGCAGAATTTTTTTTCAAGTGTGGATTTTTTTTGTCAAAATGTAGCAAAACCAGTCATAAAAATACCAAATTAAATAAATTATCAAATTTGCTAGCCACTATGTATTGTTAATATATTTTACATTTATATTACGCAGTTTGATAAACGTTGGCACCACACATGCCTTCTGTTGAGCATTTATTTATCTTCTAACTGCCTAAGGTACATTTTTCTGTATGTATTAAAAGCATAGAGTAGAACACTGTTTATTTCAGTCCCACAGATGCACTTAAGATTTTTTGTGTATAAAGTGCATTCTACATGCCTGTGTAAAATGCTATACTGGGTACGCTGAAACAACTTGCATGTGAAGAGTTCTCACCATCTCTCGGGGTTTCAATCCGGTTGTTTCCTCACCCGAGATTCCAAGGCTGGCTGGTGGTTCGTGTGGGCACGAAGGGAGTGATTTTCCCTCTGGACCTCTGAAGGATTTAGGGTCTGCTGTCTGACTCTGTGTCTCTGTGTTCTGTGCTGAGCTCGGTGCTCGGTGTTCGGCGCGAGAATGATGAGGAGTCTCAAGGTCTTGCTTTTCTGGTTTCTCGCGTTGTTGATTAGTTCTTATCTTACAATTCTCTGTGTCCGGCCATGGTGTTCACAGCAGCCTGGACACGAGGTGACTCCCCTCCTGTGTCCGGCCATGGTGTTCACAGCAGCTCGGACACAAGGCGACTCCCCTCCTGTGTCCGGCCATGGTGTTCTCAGCAGCTCGGACACAAGGCGACTCCCCCCTGTGATGGGAGGTCGCTACCTCTTATACAGATAACTACGTACCCATTGTTTACAATTCTGTGCCAATGCCTATCACCTATACTAACACGGTCATTTCTACTTTGATCCAATCCACTGAAACTATTTTGTGCCCACGTCACTGCAGAAGATGGATGCCAAGGGAGAAGAAGAAGAACCCAGGGCACTGCCCTAAAATCACCATCTTGTCCCTTTGCATCTACATTCTAAAAATCCATAACTACAAAATCTTCTGCACAGTGATAACTACACTACTCTCTGTCACACATTTGTGACTTGCAATTCTTCTCTCTGTTGGATGTTTTTCTCATGGACCAAAATCAAAGCCTGTGTCTTCCTGGGCTCTGTGCCAGGCAAATCCCCCTGCACAGACCCCAGACCCTCTTTTTTGGGTCCCAGGCCTCTCTACCGAGGTCTGTGACTTCCCAGGGCGCCCAGAGGGATGCCCTGGACTCCAACATCTCCTCCCTTTGTTTTCACCAAAAAACACCTCTTTGGCTGCTTTGCCATATGCATTAAAGCAAACACGACTTGATCGTGAGAAGAATTACAAGTCTCAATAAAATACATACAATTTTTTTCAAAATTTTCTTCCACAACCGTGAAAGGTTGAAGAAATCAAACATGCCATTCATCCGTGATCTGGTTTCTTCTCTGAGTTTGTTCACTCCATTTCCCAACCGCTCTGTGCTCTCGTGAATTGATTCTGAACCATCTGACAAATTCATGCAATACAGAAGGAAAAGAAAACGCAAGATATAAGTCCTTGCACGCAGAATGAAAGATGTCTGCAGTCTTGACACTGGTTCACATCTGCATGCTCTCTCCTCTACTCTTGAAGCCGTCAGAGCTTCTGCGCTTGACATGATTTCCACACTCTTTGCAGAAATTCACTTGTGTTCTGTATCTGCAGAAACAAAAGCTACTTCTTTGCCATAGGTTAGTTAAAACTGTACTTTGATGGAAAATGCACAACTCTTGTTAAAACCTGAAATCCATCAGGAAAAGTTTCACATGCAACATCTGTGCTTGTTGATGAACACATCTCTCCTCTAGTTAAAGCCAAAGTGTGGCCAAAACCCTGGCCTTATCTAGAGTGATATCCTTTAATACATTTTTGGAACAAAGCTCTTAACAACAACAATTATGAAATGCTTAAACAACTAAAGAACATAAAGGAGAATTTTGAAATGTATCATGATACAATTAACAATACTTATTACTTAAAACTTATTATCTTAAACTTATCTTATTTTACCAACTTATCTTACTTATTACCTTATTATTTTAACTTATTTCTTATCTTAACTTTCACTTACTTAACTTAAAACTTAACTTATCTTAAAACTTATTCTCTTAACTTATTTATCTTAAAACTTATTTAGCTTAATATAAAATACATTTAAAATTTACATACAATAAAACTTTAAATTTATAAAATATAAATCTATCACTTAAACTTTATCAATCCTTATCTTAAATTCAACTTTACTTACTTAACAAATCTTAAAACCACATAGAAATCCCTTCTAATGTCAATACAATACTAAAACACAAATCAACTTGGATCCAAATACATCAACACTATAATCAAAAATCCTTTTCCATGTCATGACAATAAGTCTTTTGCTCCTGATCATGCAGCTGCTTTGCAAACATCCAATGATTTCCAGATCTCTGCTTCTGAATTCACAAAACCTGTAACTTTAATTGAATTCTTATTTTGCCTGAATGCAGCCCCTCCTAACCCCGAGGGTTACTGCCTTCCCCGGCATCCCTCCCTCTCCTGGATGAGGAGTGGAGACTTTAAAACTCTAAGAAAAGGGTAAACCCAGCATGTAGCCGAAGGATAAATGAAGAAAGGGTGTGTGCAGTGGATTCAAGGGAAACTTGGCTACCTTTTGCTGAAAGGAAAACTTGAGGGAACTGGACTGACAATGTCAAAGTGCCGCTTGTGGGCGGGGTCAGGCTCTGCAGCACTCGCTCTGAGGGGGTGGCGCCTTGGAGAAACTCTCCGCCCTGGCCACGCCTCCTCCCTGCTTGCTCTGCCTTTGCCTGCCCCGGTCCTGCCTGCGCTGGCACCGCCTGCCTCGGCACTGCCTGTGCCGCCCCGGCGCTGCCCGCGTCTCGCTCTCTGTCGGGGTTTGTCCCGCCTGGAGCGATCCCACTGCTCCAGCTGCATCCCACTCGCTCTCTGCCTGCCGCAAGGCCTTCTGGGATTTGTAGTTTCTAGCTTTGCACTTGCGCCGTCCATCTTGGCTCTGTCACTGCGCATGCACCAACCGCAAGGCTTTCTGGGGTTTGTAGTTTCCAACTCTGTACTTTCTCTGCCTGTTCCGGCTCCTCACTCGCGCTCCGCGACACAGGCCCTGCTCCGCCCGCGCCGCGCCCGCGCTGTCCCGACACGGGGCACTCCCCGGCCGCCCTCAGTCGCGATCGCTTTCGCGCGCACACGCCGCAGTGTTATGTCTCACCACTGACGCGATCTGGGCTTGTTTTCCCTGTTTTCCTGGTGTCTCCTCCACTCCCCCTTCCCCCCTCTCTCTGTCTGTCCCTGCGCTGAAGGGGAAAGGGCAGTGGAAAACTTTCAGGCCGTGTCTGAACGCGCTGTGTCTGAGGGGGGCTGCAAAGACTCCTGGATGCACTTTGTCTCACCTCTCCCTCCCCCACTGCTGCGGCAAGTGTCCCGTGCTCACGGAACACGCCTCGAAAACAAGCATGTCCTTATCTCGGGATGGATTAGAAGTTTTGACTTTCCCGAGACGAATTTCTGGGACTGAATTCCTGAGGACTGTGGCGAACCCAGGGAAAGTTGGTGACTTTTCTGTGCTAAACTCAAGGAGACCTGCTGACTCTCCTGTCTCGAGGGTTTTTTTACCTCCCTGCGGTAATCCTGAGGGTGCTGGTATCTCTCCTTTCCTATTAAAACTCAGAGGAGGCTGATGGCTCTCCCCTTCCCCACCTCCTGTAAGAGGTGTATGAGACCCGTCTGCTGATAACAGACGACAGGACCTGCCTGGCTGCCGGCCAGCAAAAGAACCCGCTGCTCGCTGCTGGCCACAGACAAACCCGGTGCTGGCTGCAGGCCAGCTGGTAAAGTGTTTCTTCCTCCCTCCCCGCTACACTGCTGCTGCACGGAGAAGGTTTTTCCCTTATTTTTCCCGGGAGAGGGTCGCCTCCCGTGTTCTAAATTTAACTGTTCTTACCAAAATTGAAGAATGCAGTGCAGGTGTTCTCAAATTCAGTTCGGAGGTTTCCTGATCACCGACCTGCAGATTTCAGGATGACGAGTCCTGGGCCCTTGGAACTCGTTGGTCCGAGGTGAATTTGCAATCAGCTGCCGTCTCTGGTTAGAGATTTCTTCCCCTGTCTTCTCAGCTTGTCTTCTTTCCTTCAGAGGTCTTGCTGTGTCCACTGGAAAGCACCGATTCTGCCCACACCGGTGTCCATTCGTGCCCGTTCGTGCCCATCCATGTGCCCACCCAGGGACGCCAATTCTCGGGGTTTTTATTCGGTTGTTTCCTCACCCGAGATTCCAAGGCTGGCTGGTGGCTCATGTGGGCACGAAGGGAGTGATTTTCCCTCTTGATCTCTGAAGGATTTAGGTCTGCTGTCTGACTCTGTGTCTCTGTGTTCTGTGCTGAGCTCGGTGTTCGGCGCGAGAATGAAGGGAGTCTCAAGGTCTTGCTTTTCTGGTTTCTCGCGTTGTTTATTAGTTCTTATCTTACAATTCTCTGTGTCCGGCCATGGTGTTCACAGCAGCTCGGACACGAGGTGACTCCCCTTCCCCTGTGTCCGGCCATGGTGTTCTCAGCAGCTCGGACACAAGACGACTCCCCTGTGTCCGGCCATGGTGTTCTCAGCAGCTCGGACACAAGGCGACTCCCCCGTGTGATGGGAGGTCGCTACCTCTTATACAGATAACTACGTACCCATTGTTTACAATTCTATGCCAATGTCTATCACCTATACTAACAGGGTCATGTCTACTCTGATCCAATCCACTGAAACTATTTTGTGCCCATGTCACTGCAGAAGATGGATGCCAAGGGAGAAGAAGAAGAACCCAGGGCACCGCCCTAAAACCACCATCTTGTCCCTTTGCATCTACATTCTAAAAACCCAAAACTACAAAATCTTCTGCACAGTGATAACTACACTACTCTCAGTAACACCTTTGTGACTTGCAATTCTTCTCTCTGTTGGATGTTTTTCTCATGGACCAAAATCAAAGCCTGTGTCTTCCTGGGCTCTGTGCCAGGCAAATCCCCCTGCACAGACCCCAGACCCTCTTTTTTGGGTCCCAGGCCTCTCTACCGAGGTCTGTGACTTCCCAGGGCGCCCAGAGGGATGCCCTGGACTCCAACAGTTTTTGGAAGAGATGCTTTCTTTCATGAAACGGACCACTGCAGTTGACCTAATGTAAACCCTTTCCTCTGTGGAGGTTCTTATCCTTTGTGGAGGTTGTGGAGTGTATATCCTTACATATATAATGAAAAGAAGATGCAAATTGAAGAAATGGAAGCTTCAGTTAAGGCATATGTAACTTACTAGGTTTGATCATACAGGTGGTACCTACTGAATTTGTGCAAGTTAAAACCAACTGAAATCAAAGAAGTGGCATAAATATGGTATCAAGTTTAGGTCCATCTGAGGCCTGTTTCAGGACACATCCTTCATCCTTCATATAATTATAGTCAGTGAAGATACAGGAGAATAGCTCTGCAACAGTTGGGTCCATTTTTTAAGATCTTGGAACAGTTTGCCTGGGTTTTGCTGAATACACGTTGTTGAACAGCAGAAATAAGCCAGCCCAGCAATAACCTGAGGAAACTGCTCTGCCTTGTATCACCTTTTAGGTTGACAGAGCTGCTAAAGACTTATTCTCATCCCAATCAATTCAGTTAGTAAGCTTTCAGGCTACTAGATTAGCCTGTCAGGGGTAGGGACAGCACATTCTCTTTTTTCACTTCCAATGGTGATGCCAGAATTTTCTATAAAACATTCAATTGTATAAAATACTCAAATACTTTATAAATTGAAATTGCTTATTAAAGGAAGTATTTTACTTTTATTAAAAAACCTCTAAACCCAGAAACATTGGCAATACAATAAAAATTCAGCTGGAATGAACAGTGACAGACCTCTCACCATTTGATGGCTGCTGGGTGCCCATTGACTTTGATAGCTTCACAGCAGGGAAGAGAACATACTTGCACATTTCAAAGGAACAATATAGCCAGAATAATTCTACATTTTTGTTTACAAGCTTAGCAGGAAGGCCAATGCCTAAGAAAACTTTAGGACTGAGCTACCATTTCCTTGCTAAAACTGGTATCTCAAACGTTAAATTTGGGCAAAACCAAATATCCAGACTGGCTGCTTGTCTGTGCAGATCACTTTCAGTGTCCGTCGTTCTGGCATTCATCACACCCAGCCCACATGTTAAAACCTTTATATCACTTCAAGGGATCCCTGTTCCCATCAGCATCCAGTAAGAAAGACGACAAAATGCAGCTGATCATTCTTGTTCTGGCTAACGACCAAAGGTAGAAACATTTCCACTGTCTCTTTGGGTAAAGTTAACAAGGTGAACTAGAACGGTAACAGCCTCAGCTTATTGCCTTTGAAAGTCAAATTAACATACAACTCTGTGGCTGTAACATCTATCTACCTCTGTAGCATGGAAGACATGCTTACATATAAACATTGTACAAACCAATTAACGTATGGAAACAAATAAAGAGTATTTATTTTTAAGGAAATCATTACCATAATAAAGTCAGAGCAGTCAGCTATGTAATTGTCCCTGACAGGTAATGACATTGGACTCTCAGTATCGTGTAATTTTTTTTTTGTTGTTGTTGGTTTTTTTTTTTTTTTTTTGGTTTTTTTTTTTTTTGTTTTTTTTTTTTTTTTTTTTTTGTTTTTGTTTTTGTGTTTTTTTGGGTTTTTTTTGTTTTTGTTTTTTAAATACAGGAAGTGGAAAATTTGATCCTAAACTTACTCCAAGGAACTGGAAAGACCAGGCACATATATTCAATTTTCAATTGTATTCATATTGTTAGATAAACTATCAGATATACATTGTTTCCAAAACAACTGGATGTTACATAAATTCAGTATGAACAGACACCAGCTGAGGTTAGCTTATAATTGGGACACTTACTCAGAGGCCAATATGTGAGGCAAGTATCTAGGCTCAAATCAGACAAGGTTAGAACATGGGAAAACAGAACAAACAGGAATTTAAAGAAACGTCATAAATAGGTTTTACACATTACTTCCTTAACAAATGCCTTGACTGACATATTTTTCAAACCTGACTTCCCATCTACCCTTTCAATCTTTTACTAAAATATATTTAAGTGACGTTTTTCTGGAAAAAGCATTTAACAAAGCCTGTAATTTACCAGTAATACTCCAACAAACCTGGAGCAAACAGCACACATGCTGTTTTATTGCTAAGCATTAAAAGCCAACGTTCTCAAAACCAGTGCAGCTTATGTAAGGTAAGGCATCTCCACCGTATGGCTCTCAAAAGAAGCAATTCCTTAATGACAGTAACATGTGTCTATAAAGAAAAATCTTCCTAAAAATAATTTAAATATAGCCAGCGAGAAACAGACTAATGTTCAACAGAGAAGAAAGCCTCTCACATAAATCAATATGTCTCTTTGATCCCTCAGTTGCCTATTAAAAAAATTTAGGCAATTGCGCTTATTACTGGAAAATTTGCAGTCTTGCTCGTTGGTGTCAATCTTAAATATCAGTTTGTGGTTTTTTTATTGTGGGAGGGTTGTTTGTTTGGTTTTTAAAGCAAGGAAATTAGTGACCTAATTAAGTCAGTAATTTGTTCCATACCAGCTATTTACCTTTTTGGTGCTTACATAAAGCACCAAACTGACCACAATATATTCCTTGGTTTCTTCCAACCACACAAACTCAACACAGACTTTACCCTCTGAATCTGCATAGTCTGCAGTATAAATATGACCCATGTAGTCATAAAGGCCAGATGACTTGGTAGACAATCCCATGTGGACTGGAGCACTAAAACACCAGAAGGGCTTTCCAGTTTCATCCAAGAGAGTCAGATCCATCACAAAGCAGTCCTACAAACACAAGCAGAAGAGATTATTTCCCCATGGCCCAGTAAGTAGATCTGTCCCTGATGTTAGAAGAAATATAAAGGGTTCAGAGGGTTTTGTACAAAGGTTAAAACCTCAAAATAAAATTGATAATGGTTCACTGACCTATTGCAAGAAATACTTACTTAGAGGTTTTCTACAGAAATCAAAATTGCAACCCACAGACATGAAACACTGCAGTACAGAAGGTACCACTGCCAAACCAAATCAGACATTATTTCTTGAACATTTTTCAGCCCTTAACATCTGTTTTTCTCAATTATTAGTTACTTTACCATTCAAATGATTATAGTCCCTTCAATATGAGTAAGCAACCTAAGCTTAATGTCAGTTGCTAAACTTGTGTGAATGTAGCAATGTTTGCAAAGATACTCAGGGACCACTCAAGGCAGAGCACACAAAATTACCCTTCCAAGCCAGCTGTATACAGTACTTTTTGAAAGGCTCACAGCTTCAGTTCCCAAAAAGGTAATAGTAATAATCCTGATGTAATTCCTCCTCTTACAAATTCTTGAAAATATTTCTTTACAAGATTACACAACTAGATAATTTAAAAATGTTAATGCCAATTCTTTTGTCTTTGCAAACTGATAGTTTCCCATATCCCTTAGAAGCACAGGAGTTGTCTGTCATGGTTAGTATCAGCTGTTCCTTATTCTCTTGAGTTCTGAATCACTAAATGAATCAAATTATCTTAATTATGTTGTATCTGTGGTCCAAAAGCAGAAATAAACCAAAACCAACATATTCCATGCCAAAAAAATTCATTTGGAATGCTTTATTTCTCTGTACTACATAGTTGTGTTTCTGTTGCTCTAACATTGCTTTCACTATTACTTTACTTCAATCAAACAACATAAGGGCAGATGGCACAAACATGAGGCAGTATGATACACACAGTTTCCCTAAGCCTTTTAATGCAGACTATGCTGAAAATACAAAATTCAAACCAAAACTGATAATGATGGTATCATAAACTTATATGAGCTACAGAATCACTGGAAACCAGAAAGAATTACAATTTTCTGGTCTGACAACTTGCATATATAAGGCCAATTACAAAATGTAAAGTGGGATGTGCAGTGGTTCGGCTTTTTCCAATGGGTGCAGTTCCGGCCAGCCCTGCCGCCACTACATCCAGGGGCTCACTTTGCCAGAGGCGTGGGCAAACTCGACCAAGGTGCGGATGGTGCGCAGAATAGAAAGGCGGGACTCTCAGGGGGTGCAACCAAGGGATGCGTAGCCCCAAGGCAGCGCTCCGGAGAGAGACGCTGGCCTCAAGATGGCACGGCTTTTTATTAGGTGGGTTCAGGGGTGGGATTGCGTGGGACCAATTAAAACTCTTTGCCAACATATAATGAGGGATGCAGAACTTTTGAACCAATAAGAAGTAACTTGGGGAGGAGGAATACATGATGAGGGGGTGGGGAAGTTATATAACTTAAAGATTGACAGGTAACCGAAAAGTGGCAAACAACCATTATGGGATGGGGTTACCAGGACAAACAAGATTTTGGCGGGAAGGTTTGAGGGGGGGGGGAAGGAAAGTCTGAGGGAAGGAGAGAAGGAGAGGGAAGGAGAGGCCATCTTAAACAATAGTAATAAATACAAAATTATAAAACACAAATTATAAAACCAAACCGGAGCAGTGAAAACCCAATTGGAATTGAATTTAAGCACCACCACATCTTCCCCTTTTTTATTTTTTTGTGATGGCTTTTGGTAGTGTCTGCTTGGGGGATAGATGTTCTGTTCCGTGAGCCACCTCTCGTCATCAGTCTCCGGTGAAGAAGTCCTCTGGGTCAGGGTATTCCTCATCTTCCCATGACGGGAGCTGCTGCATCTCGATCTTCTCGACGGGAGGAACACTGGCCCAGACGTTGTTCACGCTGAGTGACGAGGTGGCTGCAGTGATGGTCTTTTGGGTGACTCGTCGGATGATGCCAAATGCAATTCCAATTATAAGTAACAAAAACTTAGGAGTAACTTAAAATATAACAAAATAAATTAATCAACAAAAAGCCAGTGAGGAATGGGGAAGGAAGGAGCGGACCTCTCTTCCTCCGGACCAACGGGCTTCCTTTTTCTTCGCCAAGTGACATTTTTCACCTGATTATCTGACTCTTTGGAGGCCCTGGGAACATAAGGTCTCACCCACTTGGCCGGCACCCATTTAAGTTCGGTGGGTGTCGATACGCAGGCGTATCCGCGTCCCCAAGTGATTAAATCGTGTGGACCTTCCATTCTCATGGTCTCCGGGTCCTTGACAAGAACTGGCGGCTTGGATTCTAATTTCAAATTTGGGTTCCCTCCAAAGTGCCTAATTATTGGGGGATTCATCAATTCAAATGAACAATTTAGAAAATTAATTGTGTGCAAGGCCCTGGCTAATCGAATTTGGGGTGACTCCAATTTTAGAATTTGTCCCTGTTGATTGAGGACTCTTTTGATGTTTTGGTGTGTCCTCTCCACAATTGCTTGGCCTGTCGGGGAATAGGGGATGCCGGTTTTGTGTTCTACTCCCCATTGCTGGAGGAAGCTGCGGAACTCCTTGGAAATATAGCTTGGCCCGTTGTCCGATTTGATGACCTTAGGGATGCCTAGGAAAGAGAAGGCTTGGAGGAGGTGTTTAACAACATCCCCTGCTTTCTCCCCTGTATGGGCGGATGCATAGACTGCTCCAGAAAAGGTGTCCACAGACACATGGACGTACTTCAGCCTCCCAAACTGAGGGACATGAGTAACGTCCATCTGCCATACCTCGTTGCTGCTCAGCCCTCGGGGGTTTACCCCGGCATGCAAGGTTGGGACTGCATGTCGCTGGCAGCTGGGACACGTCGCCACAATGGCCTTGGCCTGATCTCGGGTTAGTTTGAACCCTCGGACCAAACCTGGCACATTCTGATGGAACAGTTGGTGGCTGAGCTTTGCCTGCTGGAAAACGTCAGGCAGCGGGGCCTTCGCGACAGGGGCAGCAAGAGCATCAGCCCTCCTGTTTCCCTCCGCTATGAACCCCGGCAAATCCGTGTGCGACCTGGTGTGCATCACGTAAAACGGTTGCTCTCGGTGGGAGATCAGCCTTATTAGCTTCGAGAGCAACTTAAACAGAGCAATGTTAGTCACTTCTTGGAGAACTGAGTTCTCCGCTCTGGACACTACACCTGCTACATAGCTCGAATCGGTTACCAAATTAAATGGTTCAGAGAACCTTTCGAAGGCCCTGACGACTGCGGCCAACTCAGCAATCTGAGGGGATCCTTCCACCTCAGCAACGTCAGACTCCCACTGCTGAGTCTGAGGATCTTTCCAAGTCACCACTGACTTGTGGGACCCTCCGGACGCGTCTGTGAAAACTGTCAAGGCTTCGAGCAGTCTTTTGCTCTGAACACTCCTTAAATTTAATTTAAATTGAGCATCCGAATTAAAAATTTTGTGGGCAGGCCGATGGATTGAAATTTGACCAGTGTAACTGTCCAGGGCAAACTGAAGTGCTTCATTCTCTTGAAGCAAGTGCTCTAACATTGCCTTTGAAATTTGGCCCGAATTCAACCGAATTGGTACGTGGATCACCTCAAAGTCGCAGCCAGCCAGTTCTCTAATGCGAACTCTGGCTTTCCGAATTGATTCAGCCATCAACTCCTGTGGGCGTGTCATCCTCTTGGACCTGTGATGGCTGAGAAAGACCCATTCTATAATAAGAAGAGGATCTCTCCTGCCTCGGTCCTTCCGGGGTATGCTGGTCACCTCGTTGTCCCATTGGAATATCATTCCATGGAGGTGCGGCAGATTCCCTAGAATGACAAATCGGAAAGGCAAATCAGCATGGCATCGATTTGCCTGTCTGGTGGACATCAACTCTTGAACCCTTTTCAGTGCTTTCTGTGCCTCCGGGGTGAGTGACCTAGGGGAACTCAGCCCCTCTCCCCCTTTCAATAAACTGAAAAGAGGTGCTAGGTCCTCGGTAGTGAGACCCAGCCAAGGCCTCACCCAGTTCAAAGCCCCACACAGCTGGTGCACATCCGCTAAGGTCTTGATGTTGGTTCTGATCGCCAATTTTTGCGGAACAATGGTCTGCTTATTAATTTCGAGGCCAAGATATTTCCATGGTGGCATCTTTTGAATTTTCGCTTCCTGCAACTCAAACCCTGCAGCAACCAGTGCAGCCACTGTCAGGTCAAGCGCATGCGTCAACAGGTCGTCGTTGGGGGCGCACACGAGCACGTCGTCCATATAATGAAAGATGACGGCCTGGTGTGCAGCTGCACGCACGGGGGTCAGCAAGGAAGACACGTACCACTGGCAAATGGCAGGAGAATTTTTGACTCCTTGGGGAAGAACCTTCCAGTGATACCTTTTCCTTGGGGCCTCTCGGTTGATGTTAGGAACCGAGAACGCAAACCGCGGAGCATCGTCGGGGTGGAGAGGAATTTGAAAAAAGCAGTCTTTAATGTCAATTACTGCCAGATTATAATTTTGGGGCAACATGGCTGGGGAAGGCATCCCTGGTTGGAGAGAGCCTATGTCCTCGATGACCTCGTTAATTTGTCTGAGGTCCTGGAGAAGCCTCCATCGGGTCTTATCCGATTTTTGTATTACGAACACTGGGGTGTTCCAAGGAGAGGTGGTCTCCTCTATGTGACCCTTTCGGAGTTGCTCTTCCACGAGCTCATTCAGCGCCTTTAACTTTTCCTTAGAAAGCGGCCACTGCTCCACCCAAACTGGAGAATCCGTTTTCCAATTCAGTTTTTGGGTGGGGCGCAGTTCAGTGACCGCAGCCTGAAAATTTTGTGGAGGGTCAGGGAATTCAATTGTTGCCCCCCACTGGGCCAGGACATCTCTCCCCCACAGGGGTGCTTTGTAATTCAAAACAAAGGGCTGGATGTTCGCCAATTGCCCATTGGACCCCTTAATTTGCACCATGTGCTTTGATTTTTTCGCCAATTGAAGGCCTCCAACACCCTCAACTTGCTCCACCACTGTCTGCAACGGCCAACGTGACGGCCATAGGTGTTCCGGGATCACCGTTACGTCCGCCCCCGAGTCAAGGAGACCTTTAATGATGGTGGTCTCCCCGCCCACCCTTAATTTGCACACCTCCTCAGGTCTGTCATGTGTGATGTACACGACCGTGCTTATCTGGGGGTGGCAGGTCTTGCAGTCGCCCTCGGGACACACCCTTTCAGGGAGTGATGGTATTGCCTGGGCGACTATCTGTCCCTTTGACAGATAAATGGGTGGAGTCGTGCAGCGAAGCCAGAGTTCAAACCACTCGGGATCCGCAGGAGTGGTTTGGGGAACAATCTCGATCTCCGGCGGGGTATGTTTACAATCCCCCACGACTACATATGTTGTGCCAATTTTGTGCCAGGTACCTCGATTTTTAGATACCGCCACACGGTGCCATTCATCATCACGGATCCACAGGGCATCAGACACTTGAAGATGAAAGGGCACTCCTTCGCTTGTTGTTGTCAAGGACTTTCCTGTGAAAGGAACAGGCACATTCGGGTCAGGATCATCAGGTGAAGGACTCCTCAAAGGGGAGTCTCTTGTCTTGTCCGGTGAATTCCCTCTCAGAGGGCTCCTCTGCTGCCTCTGGGAAGAAAAAGTCAAGTCCGTTAAAATGTCATGTCCGGTACAACTCAAATCATCATTCCCCATTCCTCCTCCCCCGGCTTGGGCCACCCGATTGGGGTCATCGCACTGGGTGGCTCCGCGCTCCCTTATTCGTTTTTTTGTTGGGAGCGTCCTCCCCTCCCATTTCCTCCTTCTCCCTCTTTGGCTTGTTTAAATTCCTGAAACTCCCGTCTCAGGGGACAAGCCTGCCACCAGTGTCCTTGCTTGCCACATAAGGCGCAAGGCCTGTCAGCTGAATTTCCAGATGGACGCCTCCCTTTTGGTACCACGGCCGCGTTGTCCTGATGGCAGGTTGGGCTCTCTGCGGTTGCTGCATTCACGGTTTTCCGTCGCTGTTCCGGCCTCTCTGGCTTTGCTGATGTCATCAGGGGGACCACCTCAGTTACCACCTCGACATAGTCCTGTAATGTCGGCTTGGGAATCCGTGGAAGGGTCAGCATGGCCTGTTTGCAGACTTCGTTGGCGTGCCTGAACGCCAGCAACGTGACCAGCCTCTCCCTTGCCACTTCGTCCTCTTCCTGCTGCTCTATGGCTACCGTTAGCCTTTCCACAAACAGCAGGAAGTTTTCCTGAGGTCCCTGAAAAACATCTGAATACGATTCCATGGGGCCGGAAGGCCGCATGGTGGAAAACGCTTTCACAGCAACCCGAGCAATCTGTTTCAACAACGGCTTTGGGAGGCTTTCAGCTTGCTTTTGGGGCATCTCCCATTCTCCCTCACCCATCACATGTGACAGCGTGATCATGTTCCTTTCATTGTCCACAGCTGTGTCAGGGTCATTTGACCATCCTGGGAGAGCGTCCTGCAAGTGCCTTTTCCAGGTTGCAAACCAGAGCTGATACTCAGTTCTGGAATGCAAGCACTTGAATAGGTACTTGATGTCATGGGGGACAACCTCACTCCCGGTAACTTGGCCATCTAACAAACCAAGGAAGTACGGACTCATGCGGCCGTACTCCTTGAGGGCCTTCATGAGTTCCCTGACAACATTCTGGGACAACTGCTGCCACTTTGCCTCCTCATGCCCTCCTCTACCCCTCCTGTAGGTAACTGGAGCGATAGAAGGGACATGGGGACCATCACTTCCTGGATCCCACCCCTCCCCCTCCTTGCCCCAAGCGTGGGAACCGAAAGAAGGGGCGTGGGAACCGGGAGGCAGTGGGCGGGACTTGGGCGTCACCGAGGGGAGTGGCCTGCGACGGGAGGGGGGCGTGCCAGGGTCTGGGAAAGGCACGCCTTCGGAGGAGTGGTTTTGGGTGGAGACTCGGGAGGAGCGGCAGGTGGGGGGGTCATAGGAAGGGGTTTCAGAACAGTGACAGCCTCGGGGAAGGGTGGAAGGGGACGGAAAAGGGTTGGGGGGGGGAAAACTTGGGGGACTGGGAAGGGGAAGGGAACGGGAGCGGGGCAATGGCGGCGGCGGCGGCGAGCGGCACCCCCGGCAGCGGGCTGGCGGGCAGGGCGGACAAAGAGAACGACCGCGCCATGCGGCCGCCGCCATTCCGCGCCTCTGCCGCGCGAGCACTGCGTGCCTGCGCCTCTGCCGCATGGCTGCCACGCGGTTCTCCCGCGTGGGCACCGCGTGCGCATTCCACGCGCGCGCAGCGCGCGCCTTCCGCGTGGACGCCGCATGCGCCTGCGGCATGGAAGCCGCATGCGCCTGTCGCATCGGCGCCGGGGTCTCCTTCCGCATGGAAGGCGCGTGCGCCTGTCGCATGGGCGGCGCGTGCGTCTGCCGCATGGGCGGCGCGTGCCTCTGCCTCATGGACACCGCGTGCGTTTGCCGCATGGACGCCGCATGCCCGTGCCACGCGGTCGCCATGCGGTTCTTCCGCATGGACGCCTGCCACGCGGGCACCAAGCGGCTTTTCCCCCGCGCCTCCCGCGCGGGCGCCGAGCGGCTCCGCGCCGGTGCCTCCCGCGCCCCCTGCGCGGGCGCCGTTTGGCTCCGCGCAGGCATTTTGCGTGCATTCTTCTCCATTAACACTGAACCAAACTCGGGGTTTGTTTAGGGAGGTTCGGGGAAGGGAAAATTCCTCGGGAGCATGGCCAGTGCTCCGTCGGACATCCCGGGCAGACTGCCCTGTCTGTCCCGGGCGGGGGGATGGCGTCCTGAGAGCGCCAGGGCTGGCGGGCTGGGGTATGCCCGCTGCACCTCTGAGGATGCCACGGCGGGGAGAAGGGGAGGGGGACACAGAACGGGAAGAACAGGGGGTAACAGAGCTTTCTCCGGGAGACCGCTCTTTCTGCACTCCCTTCATGTTTTTCACGGCAGTTTGAATTTGCCGCGACCAGAACAGGTATTTCGCTGCATTTTTGTCTCCAGCGGCAGCTAATTTGGTAAGTTTTAAGATGACGGGGTCCCAATATCGGGGGTCTGTCACAACTTCCGGGTTCGTTCCGGGGAAATGCAGACAGAGCATGCGCACGAAATGCTTCAGTTCTCCTTTAGAAAACTTAACCTTATTAAAACTGAGAACACCAACAAAACAACGAAAAACGCCTTTCTCCTCTGCCGAGAGCCTGGCACCCATTCTCCACTTCCAAACCGTTCCGCAACACAAAATAAACTAAAAACCGAATCCCAGCACTAAAAAACTCCGGTCAGGCAGCCCCCCCCACTGCCTCCGCCCCGAAGGTGCCTCGTAAAACCAAAAAAGCCCGCTTTAAACCCCGTCTGTGCCCGTGCGCAGACAAAAAGCGGGGGGGCTCCGCGCCGGGACCCGCCGGGCTCGCCGCGCCTTCCGCGGTCCCGGTCCAGACCGGGAATCGAACCTACGTCTCCCGCGCCCGGGCCGGCAAAAGGACGAGCACGGCGCCGCTCCGGTCCCGCGATCCCGCTCCCGGGGCAACCGGCTTCACCGGGAATCGAACCCAGGTCGCGGTGGTCAGAGCGCTGAACCCTAACCACTACACCACGGGCTCTGCCGTGTTGCTCCCAATCTCGCGGCCCCGGTTTCTTCCCGCGGCGCGCCCGTGTCGCTTCCCCCGATCCCGGAGCGAGCTGGGACCAGCTCGGAACCGCGGAAACTCAAAACATAAAACAACAAAAAGAAATAAAAACAGGAACCGCGAAACAAAAACCCGAGAGAGGAAAACAACCCCCCCACGGGCGCCGCGCGGCTGGATCCCCCCGAGGACAGTCTCTCCTGGGCTGGATCTTCCCTTTTGGGTAGGGTGAGGGCAAGGGGCTCACACGCTTACCCGTCCCTGGTTCCTGCGTGGGTACAGTGGTTTGGTCTGGGGTAAATCCGCACTGAAGAGGACTTCGCTGGGTGCTGCGAAGCTACCCTCCTCTCCCTCCCGGGAGCGCACCTGAAGGCTGCTTCCACTAGGAGGCGCGACGACAATGAAAAATCCGTAAAAGGTCCTGACGGACCGGATT
>NW_028154360.1:0-30637 GCF_965231275.1 Zosterops lateralis
TTTCCAAATTTTTCCGAATTTTTTTCCAATTTTTTCCCAATTTTTTTCTCAATTTTTCCCCAATTTTCCCCAATTTTTCTCCAATTTTTTCTCAATTTTTTCTCAATTTTTTCCAAATTTTTCCCCAATTTTCCCCAATTTTTCCCAATTTTTTCTCATTTTTTCCCCAATTTTTTCCTCAATTTTTTCCCAATTTTTTCCCAATTTTTTCCCAATTTTTTCCAAATTTTTTCTCAATTTTTTCCAAATTTTTTCCCAATTTTTTCTCAATTTTTTCCTCAATTTTTTCTCAATTTTTCCCCAATTTTTTCCCAATTTTTTTCCAATTTTTCCCCAATTTTTCCCAAATTTTTCCTCAATTTTTCCCCAATTTTTCCTCAATTTTTTCCCAATTTTTCCCAATTTTTTCCCAATTTTTTCTCCATTTTTCCCCAATTTTTTCTCAATTTTTTCCCAATTTTTTCCAAATTTTTCCCCAAATTTTTCCGTATTTTTTCTCAATTTTTTTCCAAATTTTTTTCCAATTTTTTTTCAATTTTTTCCTCTATTTTTCCCAATTTTTTTCTCCATTTTTTCCAAATTTTTCCCCAATTTTTTCTCAATTTTTTCTCAATTTTTCCCCAATTTTTTCCCAATTTTTTCCAATTTTTCCCCATTTTTTCCCCAAATTTTCCCAAAAAACCACAAAATTTACACAAATTTTTTATAAAATCACATTTATTGCTACAAGAAATTCAGTTTTTTTATCATTTACATCAAAAGGAGGAAAAAATAATAAAGAGGAAAAAAATTGGGGATAAAAAAAGGGGAAAAATTCAAAAAATCAAATTAAAAAATTGGAAAAAAATTGGAAAAAAATGAGAAAAAATTGAGAAAAAATTGGAAAAAAATCGGGAAAAATTGAGAAAAAATTGAGAAAAAAATTGAGAAAAAAATTGGAAAAAATTGAGAAAAAATTGATAAAAAAATTGGAAAAAATTGGAAAAAATTGGAAAAAAATTGAGAAAAAATTGAGAAAAAAAATTGGAAAAAAATTGGAAAAAATTGGAAAAAATTGAGAAAAAATTGGAAAAAAAAAGGAGAAAAAAATTGGGAAAAAATTGAGAAAATTTGGAAAAAAATTCGAAAAAATTGAGAAAAAATTGGAAAAAATTGGGAAAAAATTGAGAAAAAATTGGAAAAAAATTGGGAAAAAATTGGAAAAAATCCGAAAAAATCGGAAAAAAATTGGAAAAAAATTGGAAAAAAAATTGGGAAAAAATTGGGAAAAATTGAGAAAAATTGAGAAAAAATTGAGAAAAAATGGGAAAAAAATTGGGAAAAATTGAAAAAAAATTAGAAAAAAATTGAGAAAAAAATTGGGAAAAAAATTGGAAAAAATTGAGAAAAAATTGGAAAAAAATTGGGAAAAAATTGGAAAAAATTGGGAAAAAATTGCGAAAAAATTCGGAAAAATTGAGAAAAAATTGAGAAAAAAAATTGGAAAAAATTGGGAAAAAATTCGGAAAAAATTGAGAAAAAAATTGAGAAAAAATTGGGAAAAAATTGGGAAAAAATTGGGAAAAAATTGAAAAAAAAATAGAAAAAAATTGAGAAAAAATTGAAAAAAAAATTGGAAAAAATTTGAAAAAAAATTGAGAAAAAATTGGGAAAAAATTAAAAAAAATCGGAAAAAAAATTGGGAAAAATTGGAAAAAAATTAGGAAAAAATCGGAAAAAAATTGGGGAAAAAATCGGAAAAAAAATCGAAAAAAAATCGAAAAAAATTTTTAAAAAATCGAAAAAAAATCCGAAAAAAATCGTAAAAAATTCAATTTTTTTTTTACGTTTTTAATTTATTTTTTCTTGACAATTGAGGGGAAAAAAGGGATTAAAAATGAATTAAAAATAGAAAATAAAATGAAATTTTAAAGGGATTTTGAGGCACGTCAAGGAAAGACCAAGTTGAGCTTTTTGTCAAAAATCCTTTTTTTTTAATTTTTATTTTTAAATAATTTTTAAACTTTATTTTTAATTTTTTTTGAAATTTATTTTTGAAATTTTTATTTTTTTTTTGTTATTTTTATTTTTTAAATTTTTTTCCCCTTTTTAAAAATTTTTTTTTTAATTAGTTTTTCTTCTTTTTTCTCCTTTTTAAATTTTTAAATTTATTTAAAATTTATTTTTTATTTTTAAATTTTTTTTTCGTTTCTTATTTTTTTTGTACTTTTATTCTTTTTATTCCTTTTATTCTTTTTAAATTCTTTTTATTCTTTTTAAATTTTTATTCTTTTTAATTTTATTTTTTTATTTTTTTATCCCTTTTAACTTTTTATTATTTTTTATTATTTTTCAAATTTTCGTTACTTTTTACACTTTCAAAATTATTTTAAAATTTCTACTTTTTTGTCATTTTTATAAATTTTTAAATTTTTTTTACATTTTTTCCGCTGTTTTTTCTCTTTTTTTAATCTTTTTTTCCCCCATTTTTTTCCCAATTTTTTCCCATTTTTTCCCCATTTTTTCCCCAATTTTTCCTCAATTTTCCCCCATTTTTTCCTCATTTTTTTTCCCTTTTTTCCCAAATTTTTTCCCAAATTTCCCCCAATTTTCTCAATTTTTTCCTAAATTTTTCCCAATTTTTCTCCAAATTTTCCCCAATTTTTTCTGATTTTTTCATATTTTTTTCTGATTTTTCCCAATTTTTTCCCAATTTTTTCCCAATTTTTCTCCAAATTTTCCCCAATTTTTCTCAATTTTTCCCAATTTTTTCCCTTTTTTTCTCCATTTTTTCTGATTTTTTTCATAATTTTTTCTGATATTTTTCCTGATTTTTTCCCCATTTTTTTCTGATTTTTCCCCCATTCTTTCTCCATTTTTTCCCAATTTTTTCCCCACTTTTCCCCCATTTTTCCCAATTTTTTTCCCAATTTTTTCTCCATTTTTTCCCAATTTTCCCCAATTTTTTTCCTGATTTTTTTCTGATTTTTTTTTCCCAATTTTTCCCCATTTTTTCTCTATTTTTTTCTGATTTTTTTGAATTTTTTTCTTATTTTTTTTCTCATTTTTTTCTCATTTTTCCCCCAATTTTTCCCCAATTTTTTCCATTTTTTCCCCAATTTTTTCCCAATTTTTTCCACATTTTTTCCCACATTTTCCCCAATTTTTCTCCAATTTTTTCTCAATTTTTTCCCAATTTTTCTCAATTTTTTTCCAATTTTTTTCCCATTTTTTCCTGATTTTTTCCTGATTTTTTCTGATTTTTTCCCCAATTTTTCCCCAATTTTTTCCCAATTTTTTCTCTAATTTTTCATAATTTTTTCCTGATTTTTTCTGATTTTTTTCACAATTTTCCCCCATTTTTTCCCCAATTTTTTCCCAATTTTTTCCCAATTTTTTTTGAATTTTCTTGGATTTCCACTTCAACGCCCACGAGATGGGGGTGGTGATCGAAGGCTGTGGATTGGTAAAAAAATAATTAAATTTTAATTAAAAATTATTAATAATTAATTCGAATTAATTAAAAAGCGATTTGGGGTTTTTTACCCCAAAAAAATCCGATTTTTTAACGATTTTTTAGAAATTTTTGAGGATTTTTTGAGGATTTTTTTCCCCATTTTTTCCCCAATTTTTTCCCCATTTTTTCTCAATTTTTCCCAATTTTTTCCATTTTTTTCTGATTTTTTTTCATAATTTTTTCCTGATTTTTTCTGATTTTTCCCAATTTTTTCCCATTTTTTCCCCATTTTTTCCCAATTTTTCTCCAATTTTTTCCCAATTTTTCTCCAAATTTTCCCCAATTTTTCTCAATTTTTCCCAATTTTTTCCCATTTTTTCTCCATTTTTTCTGATTTTTTCATAATTTTTTCTGATATTTTTCCTGATTTTTCCCCCATTTTTTTCTGATTTTTCCCCCATTCTTTCTCCATTTTTTCCCAATTTTTTCCCCACTTTTTCCCCATTTTTCCCAATTTTTTTCCCAATTTTTTCTCCATTTTTTCCCAATTTTCCCCAATTTTTTTCCTGATTTTTTTCTGATTTTTTTTCCCCAATTTTTCCCCATTTTTTCTCTATTTTTTTCTGATTTTTTTGAATTTTTTTCTTATTTTTTTTCTCATTTTTTTCTCATTTTTCCCCCAATTTTTCCCCAATTTTTTCCATTTTTTCCCCAATTTTTTCCCAATTTTTTCCACATTTTTTCCCAAATTTTCCCCAATTTTTCTCCAATTTTTTCTCAATTTTTTCCCAATTTTTCTCAATTTTTTTCCAATTTTTTTCCCATTTTTTCCTGATTTTTTCCTGATTTTTTCTGATTTTTTCCCCAATTTTTCCCCAATTTTTTCCAATTTTTTCCCAATTTTTTCTCTAATTTTTCATAATTTTTTCCTGATTTTTTCTGATTTTTTTCACAATTTTTCCCCATTTTTTCCCCAATTTTTTCCCGATTTTTTCCCAATTTTTTCCCCAATTTTTCCCCATTTTTTCCCCATTTTTTCCCCATTTTTTTCCCAATTTTTTCCCAATTTTTTTTGAATTTTCCTGGATTTCCACTTCACCGCCCACGAGATGGGGGTGGTGACAGAAGGCTGTGGATTGGTAAAAAAAATCATTAAAATTAATTAAAAATTTATTAAAAATTAATTCGAATTAATTAAAAAGCGATTTGGGGGTTTTTACCCCAAAAAAATCCGATTTTTTGGCGATTTTTTAGCTTTTTTTTTTAATTTTTTGATGATTTTTTTCCCATTTTTTCCCATTTTTTTCAATTTTTCCCCAATTTTTTCCCCAATTTTTTCTCAATTTTTCCCAATTTTTTTCCATTTTTTTCTGATTTTTTTCATAATTTTTTCTGATTTTTTCCTGATTTTTTCTAATTTTTTTCCTCATTTTTTCTCATTTTTTCTCCATTTTTTCCCAATTTTCCTCCAATTTTTCCCTTTTTTTTCCAATTTTTCCCCAATTTTTTCCTATTTTTTATCCATTTTTCCCCAATTTTTTCCCCATTTTTCCCATTTTTTCTCCAATTTTCCTCATTTTTCCCCCATTTTTTCTGACTTTTTTCATAATTTTTTCTGATTTTTTCCTGATTTTTTTCCCCATTTTTTCCCCAATTTTTTCTCAATTTTTTCCCAAATTTCCCCCATTTTTTCTGATTTTTTTTCTAATTTTTTCCCAATTTTTTCCCAATTTTCCCCCAATTTTCCCCATTTTTTTCTGAATTTTTTTGATTTTTTTTTCTGATTTTTTCCTGATTTTTCATCATTTTTTCCCCAAATTTTTCCCCATTTTTTCCCAATTTTTCCCCAATTTCTTCCCAATTTTTCCCAATTTTTTTCTGTTTTTTCCCCATTTTTTCCAATTTTTTCTCCATTTTTTCCCCATTTTTCCCCCAATTTTCCCCCAATTTTTCCTCAATTTTTCCCCAATTTTTCCCCAATTTTTCCCCATTTTCCCCCCATTTTTTCCGCAATTTTTCCCTTTTTTCCCCCAATTTTCCCCCAATTTTTCCCAATTTTCCCCAATTTTTTCCCCATTTTTTCCCCAATTTTTCCCCAATTTTTTTCCCAATTTTCCCCCAATTTTTTCCCAATTTTCCCCCGTTTTTCTCCCAATTTTTCCCAATTTTTTCCCAATTTTTTCTCTAATTTTTCATAATTTTTTCCTGATTTTTTCTGATTTTTTTCACAATTTTCCCCCATTTTTTCCCCATTTTTTCCCAAATTTTCTCCAATTTTTTCTCAATTTTTCCCCCATTTTTTCCCCCATTTTTCCCCCATTTTTTCCCCCATTTTTTCCCATTTTTTCCCCAATTTTTTCCCAATTTTTTCCCAATTTTTTTTGAATTTTCTTGGATTTCCACTTCAACGCCCACGAGATGGGGGTGGTGATAGAAGGCTGTGGATTGGTAAAAAAAATCATTAAAATTAATTTAAAATTTATTAAAAATTAATTCGAATTAATTAAAAAGCGATTTGGGGTTTTTTACCCCAAAAAAATCCGATTTTTTGGCGATTTTTTAGCAATTTTTTTTAATTTTTTGATGATTTTTTTCCCCATTTTTTCCCCAATTTTTCCCAATTTTTCTCCAATTTTTCCCCAATTTTTTCTGATTTTTTCATATTTTTTTCTGATTTTTCCCAATTTTTTCCCAATTTTTTCCCAATTTTTCTCCAAATTTTCCCCAATTTTTCTCAATTTTTCCCAATTTTTTCCCTTTTTTTCTCCATTTTTTCTGATTTTTTTCATAATTTTTTCTGATATTTTTCCTGATTTTTCCCCCATTTTTTTCTGATTTTCCCCCCATTCTTTCTCCATTTTTTCCCAATTTTTTTCCCCACTTTTTCCCCATTTTTCCCAATTTTTTCCCAATTTTTTCCCAATTTTTTTCCCAATTTTTTCCCAATTTTTTCCCCAATTTTTCCCCATTTTTTCCCAATTTTTTCCCAATTTTTCCCCATTTTTTCACAATTTTTTCCCAATTTTTTTCCCAATTTTTCCCAATTTTTCTCCAATTTTTCTCCATTTTTTTCCAATTTTTTCCCAATTTTTTCCCCATTTTTTCTGATTTTTTTCTGATTTTTTTCATAATTTTTTCTGATTTTTTTCCAAATTTTTTCCCCAATTTTTCCCCAATTTTTCCACCATTTTTTGTGATTTTTTTTCTGATTTTTTCCCAATTTTTTCCCATTTTTTCCCCATTTTTTTCCCAAATTTTCGCCAATTTTTTCTCAATTTTTTCCCCCATTTTTCCCCCATTTTTCCCCATTTTTTCCCCCATTTTTTCCCATTTTTTTCTATTTTTTCCCCCATTTTTTCTCAATTTTTTTTCAATTTTCTTGGATTTCCACTTCAACGCCCACGAGATGGGGGTGGTGACAGAAGGCTGTGGATTGGTAAAAAAATAATTAAATTTGAATTAAAAATTAGTTAAAATTAATTAGAATTAATTAAAAAGTGATTGGGGGTTTTTTACCCCCAAAAAAATCTGATTTTTTGGCGATTTTTTCCCATTTTTTCCCCAATTTTTCCCAATTTTTCTCCAATTTTTCCCCAATTTTTTCTGATTTTTTTCATATTTTTTTCTGATTTTTCCCAATTTTTTCCCATTTTTTCTCCATTTTTTCTGATTTTTTTCATAATTTTTTCTGATATTTTTCCTGATTTTTTCCCCATTTTTTTCTGATTTTTTCCCCCATTCTTTCTCCATTTTTTCCCAATTTTTTCCCCACTTTTTCCCCATTTTTCCCAATTTTTTTCCCAATTTTTTCTCCATTTTTTCCCAATTTTCCCCAATTTTTTTCCTGATTTTTTTCTGATTTTTTTTCCCAATTTTTCCCCATTTTTTCTCTATTTTTTTCTGATTTTTTTGAATTTTTTTCTTATTTTTTTCTCATTTTTTTCCCATTTTTCCCCCAATTTTTCCCCAATTTTTTCCATTTTTTCCCCAATTTTTTCCCAATTTTTTCCACATTTTTTCCCAAATTTTCCCCAATTTTTCCCCACTTTTCCCCCAATTTTTCTCAAAATTTTCCCCATTTTTTCCCCATTTTTTCCCCATTTTTCCCCCAATTTTTTCCCCCAATTTTTTCCCAATTTTCCCCCATTTTTCCCCCATTTTTTCCCCATTTTTCCCCCAATTTTTCCCCAATTTTTCCCCATTTTTTCCCCATTTTTTCCCCAATTTTTCCCCAATTTTTCCCCCATTTTTTCCCCAATTTTTCCCCCATTTTTTCCCCAATTTTCCCCAATTTTTCCCCAATTTTCCCCCATTTTTTCCCTCATTTTTTCCCCAATTTTTCCCCATTTTTTCCCCAATTTTTCCCCAATTTTTCCCCAATTTTTCCCCCATTTTTTCCCCAATTTTTCCCCATTTTTTCCCCATTTTTTCCCCTCTAAATCCCAATTTTTTGTGTATTTTTCCCAGGTCGGAGTCATCACCTCCGGAGGAAAATCCGAATTTCTGGTTCACGTCGGTGACGTTGTTTTTTTCCCTGTGGGTTCCCAGCATTTTATTCAGAGTTTCTGTCAAGAGGATTTAATTCTTGTTCTCGCCTACAGCACCGGAAATGAGGTAAAAAATAATTCAAATTTAATTAAAATTATTAATTAAAAAAATTCCCAATTTTTTCTGATTTTTTTCGGATTTTTTTCTGATTTTTTTCTGATTTTTTCTGATTTTTTCTGATTTTTTTCTGATTTTTTTCGGATTTTTTTCTGATTTTTTTTCCGATTTTTTTCTGATTTTTTTCGGATTTTTTTCCAATTTTTTTCCAATTTTTTCTGATTTTTTGGGGGATTTTTTTCCGATTTAATTCTTGTTCTCGCCTACAGCACCGGAAATGAGGTAAAAAATAATTCAAATTTAATTAAAATTATTAATTAAAAAAATTCCCAATTTTTTCTGATTTTTTCCCGATTTTTTCCCGATTTTTTGGGGATTTTTTTGGATTTTTTTCGGATTTTTTTCTGATTTTTTTCTGATTTTTTTCAGATTTTTTCCTGATTTTTTTGGATTTTTTTCTGATTTTTTTCACATTTTTTTCACATTTTTTTCTGATTTTTTGGGGATTTTTTTTTGATTTTTTTCTGATTTTTTTTCTGATTTTTTGGGGATTTTTACGGATTTTTTCTGATTTTTTTCTGATTTTTTCGGATTTTTTTCTGATTTTTTCTGATTTTTTGGGGGATTTTTTTCCGATTTAATTCTTGTTCTCGCCTACAGCACCGGAAATGAGGTAAAAAATAATTCAAAATTAATTAAAAATTTTAATTTAAAAAATTCCCAATTTTTTCTGATTTTTTCCCGATTTTTTCGGATTTTTTGGGGATTTTTTTGGAATTTTTTCTGATTTTTTTTCGATTTTTTTCCGATTTTTTTCTGATTTTTTTCTGATTTTTTTGGGGATTTTTTTGGATTTTTTTCCGATTTTTTTCTGATTTTTTGGGGATTTTTTTGGATTTTTTTTGGATTTTTTTCTGATTTTTTTCAGATTTTTTCTGATTTTTTTCAGATTTTTTCTGATTTTTTTCTGATTTTTTTCTGATTTTTTCTGATTTTTTTCCGATTTTTTTCTGATTTTTCCAGATTTTTGCCCGATTTTTTTTCTGATTTTTTCTGATTTTTTTCTGATTTTTTCTGATTTTTTTCCCGATTTTTTTTCTGATTTTTTTGGATTTTTTTCTGATTTTTTTTCTGATTTTTCTCCCATTTTTTCTGATTTTTTTGGATTTTTTTCTGATTTTTTTCAGATTTTTTTCTGATTTTTTCCGATTTTTTTCTGATTTTTTTCTGATTTTTTTCTGATTTTTTTCCAATTTTTTTCCAATTTTTTCCCATTTTTTGGGGGATTTTTTTCCGATTTATTGCTTGTTCTCGCCTACAGCACCGGAAATGAGGTAAAAAATAATTCAAAATTAATTAAAATTATTAATTAAAAAAAATCCCAATTTTTTCTGATTTTTTTCCGATTTTTTCCTGATTTTTTGGGGATTTTTTCCTGATTTTTTTGGATTTTTTTTCGATTTTTTTCTGATTTTTTTCTGATTTTTTTCTGATTTTTTTGGGGATTTTTTTGGATTTTTTTCCGATTTTTTTCTGATTTTTTGGGGATTTTTTTGGATTTTTTTTGGATTTTTTTCTGATTTTTTTCAGATTTTTTCTGATTTTTTTCTGATTTTTTTGGGGATTTTTTTGGATTTTTTTCCGATTTTTTTCTGATTTTTTCTGATTTTTTTCCGATTTTTTTTCTGATTTTTCCAGATTTTTGCCCGATTTTTTTTCTGATTTTTTTGGATTTTTTTCTGATTTTTTTTTCTGATTTTTCTCCAATTTTTTCTGATTTTTTTCTGATTTTTTCTGATTTTTTTCTGATTTTTTTTTTGATTTTTTCTGATTTTTTTCTGATTTTTTTGGGGATTTTTTTTGATTTTTCCAGATTTTTTTCTGATTTTTTTTCTGATTTTTTCCTGATTTTTTTCTGATTTTTTTCCGATTTTTTTCTGATTTTTTCTGATTTTTTTCTGATTTTTTTCCCAAATTTTTCCCAATTTTTTTCCCTTTTTTTTCCATTTTTTCTGATTTTTTTCTGGTTTTTTTTTCCAATTTTTCTCCAATTTTTTCTGATTTTTTTTCAGATTTTTTTTCTGATTTTTTTCTGATTTTTTCTCCATTTTTTCTGATTTTTTTCCCAATTTTTTTCCATTTTTTTCTAATTTTTTGTGATTTTTTTCCCACATTTTCCCCCCATTTTTTCTAATTTTTAGGGGATTTTTTTGAGTAAAAAATGGGCAAATTTTGGGCTAAAAATTGGGAAAAAAGGGGGGAAAAATTGGGATTTTTTTGGGAAAAATTGGGGAAAAAATGGGAAAAATGGGGGGAAAATTGGGAAAAAAATATGGGATTTTTGGGATAAAAAATGGGGAAAATTGAGGAAAAAATGGGGAAAATTTGGGAAAAAAATTGGGGAATTTTGGGGGTAAAAAAAGGGAAAAAATTGGGAAAAAATGGGGAAAAATTGGGAATTTTTGGGTTAAAAAATCAGGATTTTTTCATAAAAAATGGGGAATTTTGGGGAAAAAATTGGGATTTTTTGGGGTGAAAAAATGGGATTTTTTGGGATAAAAAATTGGGATTTTTTGGGGGGAAAAATTGGGGAAAAATTGGGAAAAATAGGGAAAATGTGGGGAATTTTTTGGTAAAAAAATGGGGTTTTTTTTGGTTAAAAACTGGGATTTTTTGGGTAAAAAATTGGGATTTTTTTGGAGAACATTTGGGATTTTTTGGGGATTTTTTGGGATTTTTTGGGGATTTTTTTTGGGATTTTTTGGGGAATTTTTGTGGATTTTTTTGGGATTTTTTGTGGATTTTTTTGGGGATTTTTTTGGGGTTTTTTTTGCTTTAATTTTAATTTTTTTGTGTTTTTTTCCCTGTTTTTTCAGCTGGAGACCCTGAGGATGCCTCAATATTTCCGGGGAACGGCCGATCATATCCTGGCTCAGCTTTTCCACAAAAAGCAGGAGGAATTCCAGAAAATTCCCTAAAAAATTCCAAAAAAAATCCCCCAAAAATCAGAAAAAAATTCCCAAAAAATCCCCCCAAAATTCCCAAAAAATTCCCCAAAAAATCAGAAAAAAATCCCAAAAAATCCCCCAAAAAATCCCAAAAAATCAGAAAAAAATCCCAAAAATATCAGAAAAAAATTCCCCAAAAATCCCAAAAAAATTCCCAAAAAATTCCAAAAAAATTCCCAAAAAAATCCCTAAAAATTTCAAGAAATTCTCAAAAAATCCCCCAAAAATTCCCATTAAAATTCCCTAAAAAATCCAAAAAATTCCCTGAATAAATCCCAAAAAAATCCCTCAAAATTGAAATAAAAAATTCTCAAAAAAATCCCTAAAAAAATTCCCCCAAAATTTCCCAAAAAAATTCCCGAAAAAAAATTAAAAAAAATTCCAAAAAAAAAATCCCAAAAAATGCCCCAAAAATTCCCATTAAAAATTCCAAAAAATTCCCCAAAAAATCCCAAAAAAATTCTCAAAAAAACCCCCTCAAAAGTCCCAAAAAATTCCCAAAAAATCAGAAAAAATCCCCCCAAAAAATCTCAATTTTTTCCCCAAAAAAATTCCAAAAAAAATCCCAAAAAATCCCAAAAAAATCACCCAAAAATCCCCAAAAACCCAAAAAAAATTCCAAAAAAATTCCCCAAAAAATCCCCAAAAAATCAGAAAAAAAATTCCCAAAAAATCCCCAAAAAATTCCACAAAAAATCCCATAAATTCGCAAAAATCCCAAAAAAATCAGAAAAAAAATTCCCAAAAAAATCAGAAAAAAATTCCCAAAAAATTCCCAAAAAAATTCCCAAAAAAATCCCCCCAAAATCCCCCAAAAATTCCCAAAAAATCCCCAAAAAATTCCACAAAAAATCCCATTAAAATTCCCCAAAAATTCCCAAAAACCCCCAAAAATTCAAAAAAAAATCCCAGAAATTCGCAAAAATCCCCAAAAAATCAGAAAAAAATTCCCAAAAAAATCCCAAAAAAATTCCCAAAAAAATCCCCCAAAAATCCCCCAAAATTCCCAAAAAATTCCCCAAAAAATCCCAAAAAATTCTCAAAAAAATCCCCAAAAAATCCCCCCAAAAATCTCAATTTTTTCCCCAAAAAAATCCCCCCAAAATCCCAAAAAAATCCCCAAAAAATCAGAAAAAAAAAATCCCAAAAAATCCCCCCAAAATTCCCCAAAAAATCCCAAAAAAATCCCAAAAAAATCCAAAAAAATCCCCAAAAAATTCCCCAAAAATTCCCCAAAAATTCCTCAAAAATCCCAAAAAAATTCCCCCAAAAATTCCCCAAAAATTCCCAAAAAATCTTTAAAAAAAAAAATTCCAAAAAAATCCCCAAAATAAAGAAAAAATTTCCCCCCAAATTCCAAAAAAATTCCCTGACAAAATCCCCAAAATTTTCCCTCAAAATTAAAAAAAAAAAAAATCCCAAAAAAAATCTTCCAAAATGACAAAAAAATTCTCAAAAAAATCCCTTAAAAATTAAAAAAAAAAAATCTAAAAAAATTCCCTCAAAAAATCCCCAAAAAATTCCCAAAAAATTCTCCAAAAGTCCCAAAAAATTCCCCCAAAATTTCCTCAAAAAGTTCCAAAAGAGTTTTTTTTTTTTTTTAATACCTTGAAATAAATAAATAATAATCAAAATAAAAATTAAAAACCTGGAAAAAAAACTTTCTGTAAAGAGAAAAAAAATAAACGATTTTATTCCGACACCTTTTAGAGCTTTTTTTTTTCTTCATGTGGGGGAGGAAACAGCAAAAAATCCGGAGAAAACCGCGCTTTATTAATTAATTATTGATTAATTATTAATTATTAATTTTTATTAATTAATGGATCTCCCCGAGACTGAAATTCCCGCGGCGCCGCCATTGGGATCTGAGGGGGCGTTTTCCCGCCCTTTTTCTCTGAGGGGCAGCGCGTCTTGTCCAATCAGCGCTCAGCAAACGCCGCTTTTTCCCGCCCTTCCTGTGATTGACAGCGCCTTATCCAATCAGCGCTCAGCTCGCCGCCTCCTCAGCCAATAGCGAGCCGGCAAAGGGTTTCATTGAGACTTGAGGGGGAGAGACGGGACGCTGCGTTTTCCCGCCCTTCTACTTTGATTGACAGCGCGCTTTGTCCAATCAGCGCTCAGCTCACCGCCCCCTCAGCCAATCACGAGCCGGTCGCGGTTTCCATTGGGATCTGAGGGAAGGGGGGGAGACGCCGCGTTTTCCCGCCCTTTTACTCTGAGGGGCAGCGCGTTTTGTCCAATCAGCGCTCAGCAAACTCCGCGTTTTCCCGCCCGTTTCTCTGAGGGGCAGCGCTTTGTCCAATCAGCGCTCGGCTCGCGTCGCCTCAGCCAATAAGGAGCCGGCAGAGGTTTTAAAAAGCGCGGGCGCTGAGGGGAAGCGGCTCATTCGCTCCGAGCGGCGCCGGAGCCGCTTCAGGGGGGGGGATTTTTATGAGGTAAAAACGGCTTTAAATTTCTTTATTTCGATTTATTTTTAATATAAAATAATAAAGATGTGATGAAGTGAAAGCGGAGTCGGATTTTTTCCTGATTTTTTCCCATTTTTCCCCAATTTTCCCCAATTTTTCCCCATGTCCCCCCAATTTTCCCCCATTTTTCTCAATTTTTTTCCCCAATTTTTTTCCCATTTTTCCCCAATTTTCCCCATTTTTTCCCCTGATTTTTTTCCTGATTTCCCCCCCTTTTTTCCCCCAATTTTCCTCATTTTTCCTCATTTTTTCCCTGATTTTTTTTCCAATTTTATCCCATTTTTTCCCTGATTTTTCCCCATTTTTTCTCCAATTTTTTCCCATTTTTTCTGAATTTTTTCTGATTTTTTTCCGATTTTTTTCCCATTTTTCCCATTTTTTCTCCATTTTAAAATGACTTTTTTCTGAATTTTTAAATTTTTTTCCCATTTTTAAATTTTTTTTTTTTCGGATTTTTTGGTAATTTTTTTCGTATTTTTCCCAATTTTTTCCCAATTTTTTCCCAATTTTTTCTCCAATTTTTTTCCAATTTTTTCTCAATTTTTTCCCAATTTTTCCTCAATTTTTCCTCAATTTTTTCCCAATTTTTTCTCAATTTTTTCCTCAATTTTTCCCAATTTTTCCTCAATTTTTTCCTCAATTTTTCCCAATTTTTTCTCAATTTTTTTCCAAATTTTTCCCCAATTTTTCCCCAATTTTTTCCCAATTTTTTTCCAATTTTTTCTCAATTTTTTTCCAATTTTTCCCCAATTTTTTCTCAATTTTTTCTCAATTTTTCCCAAATTTTTCCCCAATTTTTCCCCAATTTTTTCTCAATTTTTCCCCAATTTTTTCCCAATTTTTCCCAATTTTTTCTCAATTTTTTCCTCAATTTTTTCCCAATTTTTTCTCCAATTTTTTCTCAATTTTTCCCAATTTTTTCTCCAATTTTTTCTCAATTTTTCCCAATTTTTTCCCAATTTTTTCCAAATTTTTCCCCAAATTTTTCCCCAATTTTCCCCAATTTTATCCCAATTTTTTCCCATTTTTCCCTCATTTTTTCCCCAATTTTTTTTCCATTTCCTCCAATTTTTCCCAATTTTTTCCTGATTTTTTCACATTTTTTTCCCCAATTTTTTGTCAATTTTTTCCTCAATTTTTCCCCAATTTTTTTCCCAAATTTTTCTCAAGTTTTTCCCAATTTTCCCCAATTTTTTCCCAATTTTTTCCTCAATTTTCCCCCAATTTTTCCCCAATTTTTTGCCATTTTTTCCCCAATTTTCCCCCAATTTTTCCCATTTTTTCCTCAATTTTTTCCTCAATTTTTCCCAATTTTTTTCTCCATTTTTTCCAAATTTTTCCCCAATTTTTTCCCAATTTTTTCCAATTTTTCCCCATTTTTTCCCCAAATTTTCCCAAAAAACCACAAAATTTACACAAATTTTTTTATAAAATCACATTTATTGCTACAAGAAATTCAGTTTTTTTATCATTTACATCAAAAGGAGGAAAAAATAATAAAGAGGAAAAAAATTGGGGATAAAAAAAGGGGAAAAATTCAAAAAATCAAATTAAAAAATTGGAAAAAAATTGGAAAAAATTGGAAAAAAATTAGAAAAAAATTGGAAAAAAAAGGAAAAATTGAGAAAAAAATTGAAAAAAAATTGAGAAAAAAATTGGGAAAAAATTGAGAAAAAATTGGAAAAAATTGAAAAAAATTAGAAAAAATTGAGAAAAAAATTGAGAAAAAATTGAAAAAAATTAGAAAAAATTGGGAAAAAATTGGGAAAAAATTGAAAAAAAATTAGAAAAAAATTGAGAAAAAATTGAAAAAAAATTGGAAAAAAATGGAAAAAAAATTGGAAAAAAATTGGAAAAAAAAGGAAAAAAATTGAGAAAAAATTGGGAAAAAAATTGGAAAAAAATTGGAAAAAAAAAGGAAAAAAATTGAGAAAAAATTGAGAAAAAATTGGGAAAAAATTGGAAAAAAAATTGGGAAAAAATTGAGAAAAAATTGAGAAAAAATTGGAAAAAATTGAGAAAAAAATTGGAAAAAATTGAGAAAAAATTGAAAAAATCGGAAAAAAATTGGGAAAAATTGAGAAAAAATTGGAAAAAAAAATTGAGAAAAAAATTGGGAAAAAACCGGAAAAAAAAATCGAAAAAAAATGGAAAAAAAATTCTTAAAAAATCAGAAAAAAATCAGAAAAAAATCGTAAAAAATTAAAATTTTTTTTTTTACATTTTTAATTTATTTTTTCTTGACAATTGAGGGGAAAAAAGGGATTAAAAATGAATTAAAAAATAGAAAATAAAATGAAATTTTAAAGGGATTTTGAGGCACGTCAAGGAAAGACCAAGTTGAGCTTTTTGTCAAAAATCCTTTTTTTTTTAATTTTTATTTTTAAATAATTTTTAAACTTTATTTTTAATTTTTTTTTAAATTTATTTTTGAAATTTTTATTTTTTTTTTGTTATTTTTATTTTTTAAATTTTTTTTCCCCTTTTTAATTTTTTTTTTAATTAGTTTTTCTTCTTTTTTCTCCTTTTTAAATTTTTAAATTTATTTAAAATTTATTTTTTACTTTTAAATTTTTTTTCGTTTTTTTTTTTTTTGTTGTACTTTTATTCTTTTTATTCCTTTTATTCTTTTTAAATTCTTTTTATTCTTTTTAAATTTTTATTCTTTTTAATTTTATTTTTTTATTTTTTTATCCCTTTTACCTTTTTATTATTTTTTATTATTTTTAAATTTTTTGTTACTTTTTACACTTTCAAAATTATTTTAAAATTTCTACTTTTTTGTCATTTTTATAAATTTTTAAATTTTTTTACATTTTTTTCGCTGTTTTTTCTCTTTTTTTAATCTTTTTTTTCCCCATTTTTTTCCCCAATTTTTCCTCAATTTTCCCCCATTTTTTCCTCATTTTTTTTCCCTTTTTTCCCAAATTTTTTCCCAAATTTCCCCCAATTTTCTCAATTTTTTCCTAAATTTTTTCTCCATTTTTTCTCCCAATTTTCCCCTTATTTTTCCTGATTTTTTTCCCCAATTTTTCCTCATTTTTTCCCAATTTTTCCCCTTTTTTCCCCATTTTTTCCTTTTTTATTTCCCCCTATTTTTCCTCAATTTTTTCCCCATTTTTTACCCAATTTCCCCCCAATTTTTCCCAAATTTTCCACAAATTTTCCTGAATTTTTTCCCAATTTTTTTTGCATTTTTTCCCCAATTTTTCCCATTTTTTTCCCTTTTTTCCCAATTTTTCCCCAATTTTCCCCCATTTTTTCCCCCTTTTTTTCCCACATTTTTCCCAAATTTTCCTCAAATTTTTTCCAATTTTTTCCCCAATTTTCCCCCAATTTTTTTTTTAATTTTCCCAAATTTTTTCTCAATTTTTCCCATTTTTTTCTCCATTTTTTCCCCAATTTTTTGCCCATTTTTTCCCGAATTTTTCCTCAATTTTTTCCCCAATTTTTCCCATTTTTCCCCCAATTTTTTCACATTTTTTCCCCATTTTTTCTTGAAATTTTCCCCATTTTTTCCCAATTTTCCTCCAATTTTTCCCCAATTTTTCCCATTTTTTTCCCAATTTTTTTTTAATTTTCTTGGATTTTTTTTCTGATTTTTTCCCAATTTTTTCTGATTTTTTGGGGAATTTTTTTCGAATTTTTCCCCATTTTTTCCCCAATTTTCCCCCATTTTTCCCCCCATTTTTTCCCACATTTTTCCCAAATTTTCCTCAAATTTTTCCCAATTTTTCCCCAATTTTTCCCGAATTTTTCCCCAATTTTTTTCAATTTTTCCCCATTTTTTCCTCCAATTTTTTCCCAAATTTTCCCAATTTTTTCCCCAATTTTTTTCCCGATTTTTTTTTAATTTTCTTGGATTTTTTTTCTGATTTTTTCCCAAATTTTTTCTCCATTTTTCCCCAATTTTCCCCCCAATTTTCCCCCATTTTTTCCCACATTTTTCCCAATTTTTCCCCAATTTTTCCCATTTTTCCCCATTTTTTCCCCATTTTCCCCCATTTAAATCCACTTTTATTTAAAAATTATTTTTCATTTATTTTTCTTTTATTTCATCATAAAAATTCCACCGGGACGGACAAAAACCAGGCACTGAAAACATGGAAAAAATTCCCATTTTTTATCATTTTTTTCCCTTTTTTTTTTCCCATTTTTAATTTTTTTTTTTTCGATTTCTTTTGTCATTTTTTAATTTTATTTTTTTTATTTTTTTATTTCATTTATTTTTTTATTTTTATTTATTTTTATTTTGTATTTATTTATTTTATTTTTATTTATTTTTATTTATTTTATTTTTTATTTTATTTTATTTTTTATTCACAAGGAACAAGAAGGAAAAAAAGGCCACAAAGTTTTTATTTTTTTATTTTTTTATTTTTTTCTTTTTTTATTTTTTTATTTTCTATTTTTATTTTTATTTTTATTTTTATTTCCTATTTTTTTATTTTTTATTTTTATTTTTATTTATTTACTATTTTTTATTTCTTTATTATTTTTTAATTTTTATTTTTTTTTTATTTTCTGTTTTTATTTTAAATTTTTATTTTTATTTTTATTTTCATTTTTAATTTTCATTTTTTATTTTCTATTTTTATTTTATTTTTATTTTAATTGTTTTTTTATTTTTATTTTATTTTTATTTTTATCTTTTCACCCCCTGGGACAGAAAAAAGTGAATTTTATTTTTTATTTTTATTTTTATTTTATTTAATTTTGTTTTATTTTAATTTAATTTAATTTAATTTTTATTTTATTTTATTTTATTTTATTTTATTTTTTTATTTTCTTTCATTTTATTTTATTTTCTTTCATTTTATTTTATTTTATTTTAATTTTAATTTTCCTTTAATTTTATTTTATTTTATTTCATTTTATTTTAACTTAATTTTGTTTAATTTCATTTTATTTTAATTTAATTTTTTTTAATTTTATAGAATTTTATTTTATTTTCATTTTATTTCATTTTATTTTATTTTATTCAATTTTATTTCATTTTAATTTTATTTTATTTCCTTTTATTTAAATTTAATTTCTTTTAATTCAACTTTAATTTCCTTTAATTTTATTTAATTTTAATTTAATTCAATTTATTTAATTTTATTTCCTTTCCTTTTATTTTATTTTATTTTCCTTTAATTTAATTTAATTTTATTTTAATTTATTTTAATTCAAATTTAATTTCATTTTAATTTCATTTTAATTTCATTTTAATTTATTTCAATTCAATTTTAATTTAATTCCTTTAATTTTCATTTATGAATTTTATTTTCATTTATTTTTATTTAATTTAATTTTTACACATCAAAAAATTCCAAAAAAATTCACCACAAAGTTTTTTAGGGAAGAATCAAAACCTTTGGTGGAAAAAAATACCCAAAAAATAAAAAAAATTCACCAAAATTCCCCCAAAAATTCCTCAAAAAATCCCAAAAAATTCCCCAAAAAATCCCCCAAAAAATTCCCAAAAAATTCCCAAAAATTTCCCAAAAAATCCCACCAAAAAAGCCCAAAAAAATCCCCAAAAAATTCCCCAAAAAAATCCCAAAAAATTCCTCAAAAAATCCCAAAAAATTCCCAAAAAATCCCTAAAAAATCCCAAAAAATCCCCAAAAAATTCCCAAAAAATTTCCCAAAAAATCCCCAAAAAATCCCCAAAATATCCCAAAAAAATCCCCAAAAAATTCCCAAAAAATTTCCCAAATAATCCCCTAAAAATCCCAAAAAATTCCCAAAAAATCCCCAAAATATCCCCAAAAAATTCCCAAAAAATCCCTCAAAAATTCCCAAAAAAATCCCAAAAAATCCCAAAAAAATCCCCAAAAAATCTCAATAAATTTCCCCAAAAAAATCTCAAAAAAATTCTCAAAAAATTCCCAAAAAATCCCAAAAAATTCTCCCCAAAAATTCCAAAATCCCCCAAAAATCTCAAAAAAAATCCCAAAAAAATCCCCAAAAAAATCCCCAAAAAATCCCAAAAAATCCCCAAAAAATCCCCAAAAAATCCCCCAAAAATTCCCAAAAAATCCCAAAAATTTTCAATTTTTTTTCTTATTTTTTTTACCCAAAATTTCAAATTTTGAATTCGGATTTTTGGTGAATTTTTCCATCTTTTTTATTTGAATTTTTTTTTTTGCTTCAAATTGGAATTAAAAAAGAATTAAAATTAAAATTAAAATTAAAATTAAAATTATTTATTAAAAAACCCTTTTTGGAGCATTTTTTATTTATTTTTATTTGTTTTTATTTTAATTTATTTAATTTTTTTTAAAATTTTTTCATTAATTTTTGGGGATTTTTTTTCCAAAATTATTTTTAATTTTTTTTATTTTCAGGACTTTTTTTTTTTTTAATTTTATTTTAATTAATTTTATTTTAATTTTAATTTAATTTTATTTAATTTATTTTTATTTATTTTATTTTTTTAAAAAGTCTTTAATTTTTTATTTAATTTTAAATTTAATTTAATTTTTTTAATTTTAATTCCATTTAATTTAAATTTTTATTTTTTATTTTTTAATTATTTTTATTATTTTGATTTTTATTCTTTTTAATTCGATTTTTATTATTTTTATTTTTATTTTTTTTAAATCGATTTTTTTTATTTTTATTTTTATTTTTATTTTTTTAATTTGATTTTTATTATTTTTATTTTTATTTTTATTATTTTTAATTTCAATTATTTTAATAAATAATTCAATTTTTTAAATCAATTTTTCCCCAATTTTATTTTTATTTATTTTTTTTATTCTTTATTTTAATTTTAATTTTTTAAAATTTATTTTAATTTTATTTTAATTTCAATTTTAATTTTAATTTAATTTAATTTTAATTTTATTTTAATTTTAATTTAATTTTAATTTAATTTTAATTTATTTCATTTTATTTTAAAATTTTTAAAATTAATTTTTCATTTATTTTCCTCCCTAAAAATTAAAAAAAATTAAAATTTTAATTTTATTTTAATTTTTTCCAAGAAAAATTTTGAGAAAAATTTTTAATTTAATTTTTAAAGGAAAAAATTTAATTTTTTCCAGATTTTTTTTACCATTTTTTTCCACAAAAATTTAAATTTTAAAATTTTTTTTTCCATTTTCAAAGAAAATTTTCCATTTTTTTTCCATTTAAAGGAAAACTTCAGTTTTTAAGTGAAAATTTTTATTTTTTAAATGAAAATTTAATTTTTTTTAATGTAAATTTTAATTTTTTTCACAAAAACCTCAATTTTTTCCCTCAAAAATTCAAATTTTTCACCAAAATTTTTCCTTTTTTTGTGAAAATTCCAATTTTTTTCAGGAACATTTTATTTTTTTCAGGAAAATTTTAATTTTTTTCACCAAAATTTCAATTTTTTCACCAAAATTTCCCTTTTTTTCCCCCCAAAATTCCCTTTTTTTTCCCCTTTTTTTTCCCCTTTTTTTTTCCATCCAAAAAAACCCCAAAAATTTTTCAAATTTTTTTTTTTCCAGGAAAATTTTTATTTATTTTTTATTTTTTATTTTTTTATTTTTCGAGGCACAAAAGTGGAAAAAGGAAGAAAAAAAAAAAAAAATAAAATAAAAAATTAAAATAAAAAAAGACACAAAAAAAACCCACCAAAAAAACACCAAAAAATAAATTTTTTTTTAAAAATTTTTTTTTTTTAAAATTCAAAATTCCCAAAAAAATTTAATTTTTTTTTATTTTTTAAATTTTTTATTTTTTAAATTTTTAATTTTTTAAAACTTTTTAATTTTTAAAATTTTTTTCATTTTTTTATTTTTTTTTTTATTTTTGGGAATTTTGAAGTTTTTTTTATTTAAAAAAAAAACAAAGAAAATTTTTATTTATTTTTATTTTTCCGGAATTTTTTTTTTTCTCTTTTTTTTTTTTTTCCGTCGTCGTCGACCTGGAAAAAATAAAAATAATAATTAATAACCAATAATAATCAATTAATAAATCAATAATTAATAATTATTAATCAATAATAACTACTTGTTTTTTATTTAAATTGAAAATAAAATAATAAAAAATAATAATAATTAATAAAACCATGAACCCATTAATAATCAATAGTTAATAATAAATTAATAATTATCAATTAATTAATAATTAACCATTAATCATTGAAATCAATGAATTGGCTGATAACAAAATTGAAAATAATAATAAATCTATAATGACTGATAATTAATTATTATTTAATAAAAAATCAATTAATAATGATCAATTAGTTAATAATTAATAATAATTAATCATTATTCATGAATAATAATCAATTGGTCGATCCCTAATTTTTATTAAATTGAGAATATAAAAATAATTAAGAAATAATAACAAATCAATAATTAATCAATCATTAATAAGTGAGTAATAATAATCACTAATTAATAATTACTCATCAATTTTAATTAAATGGAAAATAAACTAATAACTATTAATAAATTAATAATAATAGAAGATTAATTAATAAATAATAAATAATTTTAATTTATTTTTTTTACCAATTTTTTAAAATTAATTTATTAATTTTATTAATTAATTTAAAATTAATTTTTTGGGATTTTTGGGGGGATTTTTAAAGGGATTTTTTTTTGAATTTTTTGGAATTTTTTAGGGATTTTTTAGGAATTTTTTTGAGATTTTTGGGAATTTTTTGGGGGAATTTTTTTGAATTTTTTGGGGATTTTTTGGGGGGGAAATTTTTGGGATTTTTTTGGGATTTTTTTTACGAATTTTTTGGGAATTTTTTCAGAATTTTTTTGGGATTTTTGGGGATTTTTTTGGGGGATTTTTTTTTAAATATTTTTGGGGATTTTTTTGGAATTTTTTGGATTTTTTGGGGATTTTTAAAGGAATTTTTGTGGATTTTTTTGGAGATTTTTTTAGGGATTTTTTGGTGATTTTTTTGGGATTTTTAGTGAATTTTTTTGGGGTTTTTTTGGGATTTTTTTAGAGATTTTTTGAGGATTTTTTGGAGATTTTTAGGGATTTTTTTTTTTAGATTTTTTGGTGTTTTTTAGAGATTTTTTAGGGAATTTTTTGGGAATTTTTTAGGGATTTTTTTAGGGATTTTTTTGCAGATTTTTTTGGGGATTTTTTTGGGAGATTTTTTTGGGAGATTTTTTGGGATTTTTTGAGGGAGTTTTTGGGGATCTTTAAAGGGATTTTTTTTTGGAAATTTTTTAGGGACTTTTTAGAGGTTTTTTGTGGGATTTTTTTGGGATTTTTAAGGATTTTTTGTGGAATTTTTTTGGATTTTTTTAGGGATTTTTTGGGGGATTTTTTTGGGGATTTTTTCAGAGATTTTTTGGATTTTTTTTGTAATTTTTTTTAGGAATTTTGGGGGATTTTTTTTGGTTTTCTTCGAGATTTTTTTAGAATTTTTTGGGAAAGTTTTTGAGAACATTTTGGAATTCTTTTTTTGATTTTTTAGGAATTTTTTGGCGATTTTTTAGGGATTTTTTTTTAGGGATTTTTGGGGAATTTTTGGGAATTTTTTTAGGGATTTTTTTTGGATTTTTTTAGGGATTTTTTGGTGATTTTTTTGGGATTTTTAGTGAATTTTTTTGGAGTTTTTTTGGGGATTTTTTTAGAGATTTTTTGAGGATTTTTTGGAGATTTTTAGGGATTTTTTTTTTAGATTTTTTGGTGTTTTTTAGAGACTTTTTTAGGGAATTTTTTGGGAATTTTTTAGGGATTTTTTGGGCATTTTTTTGGGATTTTTTTGGGAGATTTTTTGGGAGATTTTTTGGGATTTTTTGAGGGAGTTTTTGGGGATCTTTAAAGGGATTTTTTTTTGTAAATTTTTTAGGGATTTTTTAGCGATTTTTTGGGGATTTTTTTTTGGGATTTTTTGGGGGATTTTTTAGGAATTTTTATAGATTTTTTTGGAATTTTTTTGGAGTTTTTTGGGGGATTTTTTTGGGATTTTTTTGTGGATTTTTAGGGATTTTTGGAGGATTTTTTAGCGATTTTTCGTATTTTTTCAGGGATTTTTTTGGGGATTTTTTTGGAATTTTTTTTGGAATTTTTTTAGGACTTTTTTCCCCATTTCCTCACCTATTTTTATTTTAATTTCCCCTTTTTTGGGGTCACATCTGGCCCATGTGGTTGGGCCCGTCCCCGATTCCCCCGTGAGCTCCGGCCAAGGCCAACGGGGGCGGCTCCGACGGCACCTTCTCCTCCTCCCGACGCTTCAGACACGCCGCCTTCGGGTTCAGATTCCGCTCTGGGGGGAGAAAAAATCAAATATTTGGAGGGTGGGGAGTGAACAGAAAAAAAAATGGGATTTTTCGGCACAAAAATGACGAAATTACGACGAAAAACGACGAAATTACGATAAAAAACGGTGGAAAAATCGCGAATTTTCGGTGGAAAAAATGGAGAATTTTGGTGGAGAAATTTAATGGAAAATTTAATGATTTTAACGGAAAATTACGGGGGAATTTGGGTGGAGAAAATGGAGAAATTTGGTGGAAAAAATTTGGGGAAAAACGAAGGATTTTGGTGGAAAAACGAAAAAATTTGGGGGAGAAAAATGGAAAATTTTGGTGGAAAAAACAGGGTTGATTTTGGTGGAGAAATTTCATGGAAAAAATGGAGAATTTTGATTAAAAAAAAAAGGAATTTTAATGGAAAAATCGGAGAAATTTAATGGGAAAAACGAAGGATTTTCATGGAAAAAAAATGGGAAAGTTTCATGGGAAAAACGGAGAAATTTTGGTGGAAAAAGAAAAAAAATTCCAAGAAATTTCATGGAAAAAAATGGAAAAATTTCATGGAAAAAATTGAGAAAAATTCCAGAAAAAAGAGGAAAAAATTCCACAAAAAAAGAGACAAAAATCCAAGAAAAAAAAGGAAAAAAACAGAAAAAAAAGAGACAAAATTCCAGAAAAAATCAGAAAAAATCCTATTAAAAAAAGAGCAAAAAAATTCCAGAAAAAAAGAGAGAAAAAATTTGGAATAAAGGGATTTTTTGGAAAAAAATCCGGAGAAATTTGGCGCAAAAACGACGAAATTACGACGAAAAACGACGAAATTACGACGAAAAACGGCGGAAAAATCGTCAGTTTTTGTTGGAAAAAAATGGTGAATTTTGGTGGAGAAATGGAAGAATTTGATGTGAAAATTGAGAATTTTTGGTGGAAAAAATGGAGAAATTTCATGGAAAAAAACGGAGAAGTTTTGGTGGAAAAATCACGGAATTTTTTGGGGAAAAAATGCAGAATTTTCATGGACAAAAATGGAAAAACAGAGAAATTTCGTGGGGAAAAAAAGGAGAAATAATCAAGAAAAAAATGGAAAAAATTTAATGGAAAAAATGAAGGAATTTGGTGGAAAACATGGAAAAATTTCATGGAAAAAAACCCGAAAAAAATCCATGGATAAAAACAAGGAAAAATTCCATAAATTTTTGGTGGGAAAAAGGAGAAAATTTAATAGGAAAAAAAGGGTCGATTTTGGTGGAGAAATGGAGAAATTTTAGTGGAAAATAAAGAGAGAATTTGGATGGGAGGAAATGGAAAACTAAATGGAAAAAAACTGGGAAATTTTGGTGAAAAAACAACAAAATTATGACGAAAAACGGGGAAATTACGCGGAAAAAACGAAGGATTTTCGTCAAAAAAATGAGAATTTTTGGTGGGAAAGAAAGGGAGAATTTTGGGGGGGGAAAAATGGAGAAATTTCATGGAAAAAGGGGAAAATTCGTAGGAAAAACGGAGAAATTTTGGTGGAGAAAAGAGAGAAATTTAATGGAAAAAAATGAAAAAATTCCATGAAAATTTAATGGAAAAAAATGGAGAAATTCGGGAGGAAAAGTCGCGAATTTTTGCCAGAAAAAAATAGAGAAATTTTGGTGGGAAAATCGTGAATTTTTGGGGGAAAAAATGGAGAAATTTAATGGAAAAAATGGAGAAATTTTGGTAGAAAAATCATGGAATTTTTGGGGGGAAAATGGAGAAATTTAATAGAAAAACTGGAGAAATTTTGGTGGAAAATAAAGTGGATTTTTAATGGAGAAAATGAAAAAATTCTATGGAGAAAAGGGAGAAATTTTGGTGTAAAAATCGCCAATTTTTTGGTGGATAAAAGGGACAATTTTGGCGGGAAAAATGGAAGAATTTGATGGAAAAAAATGGAGAAATTTAATGGAGAAAATGGAGAAATTTCATGGAAAAAAAACGGAGAATTTTGGTGGAAAAGTCGGGAATTTTGGGGGTGAAAAAGGGAGAAAATTTTGTGGGAAAATCACAAATTTTTGTAGGAGAAAAGGGAGAAGTTTTAGTGGAAAAATGAAGGATTTTGGTGGAAAAAATGGACAAATTTTGGTGGAAAAAAAATGGAAAAAAATGGAGAAATTTAATGGAAAAAACGAAAAAACTTAATAGAAAAATAAAGGAAAAAATCCCATGAAAAAAAGGGAAAAATACAAGAAAAAAATACAAAAAAAATTCCATTAAAAAGAGGCAAAAAAATCCAAGAAAAAATAGGAAAAAATCCCAGAAAAAAGGGACAAAAATCCCATTAAAAACCCCAAAAAATCCCATTAAAAATCTCCAAAATTCCCATTAAAAACCCCAAAAATCCCCCAAAAAATTCCCAAAAAATTCTGGAAAAATTCCCAAAAAATTCTCAAAAATCCATGAAAAAAAATGGCAGAAAATCATGAGAAATTGACGTGAAATTGACACGAAATGGATGGAAAATTCTGGAAAAAATCACTAAAAAATTCTCAAAAAAATCTCAAAAAATTCTCATAAAACCACTAAAAAATGACTAAAAAATGGCAAAAAAATCACTAAAAAATCACCGAAAAATGACTAAAAATCGGGAAAAAAATGGAAAAAAGACGCGAAAATGACCAAAAATTGGCAAAAAATCGCGCAAAAAATACGAAAAAAATTTGGTAAAAAATGGTAAAAACACCCAAAAATCCAAAAAATTCTCAAAAAATCACTAAAAAAAGACTAAAAAATCATGAAAAAATCACTAAAAAATCACTAAAAATTGGCAAAAAAATCGGCAAAAAATCGCGACGAAGTCGCGACAAAATCGCGCGAAAAATACGTAAAAAATGGTAAAAAATTCCAAAAAATTCTCAAAAAATTCTCATAAAATCACTAAAAAATCATCAAAAAATCCCCAAAAATTCTCTAAAAAATGACAAAAAATTGGGAAAAAACGACAAAAAATTACGAAAAAATTCGTGAAAAAGACGCGAAAAATTGCGACGAAATCGCGAAAAATCGGCAAAAAATCGTGACGAAGTCGCGACAAAACGGCGAAAAATTCTCAAAAAATCACCAAAAAATTCTCAAAAAATTCTCAAAAAATCACTAAAAAATCCCTAAAAAATGACAAAAAAATCCCTAAAAAATGGGAAAAAATTTGGGAAAAAATGGGAAAATTGGCAAAAAAATCGCGAAAAATTGGCGAAAAAAATCGTGAAAAATTCCTAAAAAATGGCAAAAGATATGGGAAAAAATGGGGAAAAATGGGGAAAAATTAGGAAAAAATTGGGAAAAAATGGGGAAAAATTGGTAAAAAATTGGCAAAAAAGTCGCAAAAAATGTCGTAAAAAATTGGCGAAAAATCACAAAAAATTACTAAAAAATTCCTGAAGAATCACTAAAAAATGGCAAAAAAAATCACTAAAAAATGGGAAAAAAAATCACTAAAAAATCACCTAAAATGACTAAAAAATCGGGAAAAAAAATGGGAAAAAAGACGCGAAAATGACCAAAAATTGGCAAAAAATCGCGGAAAAAATACAAAAAAAAATTGGTAAAAAATGGTAAAAATTCCTAAAAAATTCCCAAAAAATTCCTAAAAAATCACTAAAAAACCACTAAAAATCGCAAAAAAATCACTAAAAATTAACTAAAAAATGACGAAAAATTCGCAAAAAACCGCGAAAAATCGGCAAAAAATCGCGACGAAGTCGCGACAAAATCGCGCAAAAAATACGTAAAAAATTCCAAAGAATTCTCAAAAAATCACTAAAAAACCATGAAAAAATCAACAAAAAACCATTTAAGAATCACTAGAAATTCTCCAAAAAATCACCAAAAATTGACCAAAAAATATGGAAAAAAAATACGCGAAAAATCACCAAAAAATCGCTTAAAAATTCATAAAAAATCAACAAAAAACGATAGAAAGACGCGGTTTTTTGCCCCAAAACCCCCAATTTTCCACCCACCTCGGAGCTGCTGCTCCAGGCTGAGGATGACGGCCACGGCCTGGTGGAGGATGAGCAGTTTGGTCTGGGGCTTGTCGCTCTTGAGGTGCAGCTGCACCATCCGGGACCCCAAAAATTCCCCCCAAAAATTCCCAAAAAATTTCCCCAAAAAATTCCAAAAAATTCTGGAAAAATTGTGGAAAAATTCCCAAAAAATTCTCAAAAATTCATGAAAAAATTGGTGAAAAAATGGCAGAAAATCATGAGAAAATGACGTGAAACTGACACGAAACTGATGGAAAATTCTAGAAAAAAATCACTAAAAAATTCTCAAAAAAATCTCAAAAAAATCTCAAAAAATTCTCATAAAATCACTAAAAAATGACTAAAAAATGGCAAAAAAATCACTAAAAAATCACCAAAGAATGACTAAAAAATAGGAAAAAAATAGGAAAAAAAGACGCGAAAACGACCAAAAATTGCAAAAAATTGCGGAAAAAATACGAAAAAAATTTGTAAAAAATGGTAAAAACACCCAAAAAATCCAAAAAAATTCTCAAAAAATCACTAAAAAAAGACTAAAAAATCATGAAAAAATCACTAAAAATCACTAAAAATTGGCAAAAAAATCGGCAAAAAATCGCGACGAAGTCGCGACAAAATCGCGCGAAAAATACGTAAAAAATGGTAAAAAATTCCAAAAAATTCTCAAAAAATTCTCATAAAATCACTAAAAAATCATCAAAAAATCCCCAAAAATTCTCTAAAAAATGACAAAAAATTGGGAAAAAAACGACAAAAAATTACGAAAAAAATTCGTGAAAAAGACGCGAAAAATTGCGACGAAATCGCGAAAAATCGGCAAAAAATCGTGACGAAGTCGCGACAAAACGGCGAAAAATTCTCAAAAAATCACCAAAAAATTCTCAAAAAATTCTCAAAAAATCACTAAAAAATCCTAAAAAATGACAAAAAAATCCCTAAAAAATGGGAAAAAATTGGGGAAAAATGGGGAAAATTGGCAAAAATCGCGAAAAATTGGCGAAAAAATCGTGAAAAATTCCTAAAAAATGGCAAAAGATATGGGGAAAAATGGGGAAAAAATGGGGAAAAATTAGGAAAAAATTGGAAAAATTGGGAAAAAATTGGGAAAAATTGGGGAAAAAATGGGGAAAAAATGGGAAAAATTGGTAAAAAATTGGCAAAAAAGTTGCAAAAAAATGTCGTAAAAAATTGGCGAAAAACCACAAAAAATTACTAAAAAATTCCTGAAAAATCACTAAAAATGGCAAAAAAATCACTAAAAAATGGGAAAAAATCACCAAAAATCTCTAAAAAATTGGCAAAAAATGTCGGAAAAAAGACGCGAAAATGACCAAAAAGTCGCGACGAAGTCGCGACAAAATCGCTCAAAAAAATACGTAAAAAATGGTAAAAAATTCCAAAAAATTCTCAAAAAAATTACTAAAAAATCATCAAAAAATCCCCAAAAATTCTCTAAAAAATGACAAAAAATTGGGAAAAAAACGACAAAAAATTACGAAAAAATTCGTGAAAAAGAAGCGAAAAATTGCGACGAAATCGCGAAAAATCGGCAAAAAATCGCGACGAAGTCGCGGAGAATTCTCAAAAAATCACCAAAAATTCTCAAAAAATCACAAAAAAATCATCAAAAAAATGACAAAAATTCTCTAAAAAATCACAAAAAAATGGCAAAAAAATACCAAAAATTCACGAAAAATCGTCAAAAATGACGAAAAAATACGTAAAAAATCAACAAAAAATGCTAAAAAGACGCGGTTTTTTGCCCAAAATTCCCATTTTTCCCCCCGAATCTCCACCCACCTCGGACCTGCTGCTCCAGGCTGAGGATGACGGCCACGGCCTGGTGGAGGATGAGCAGTTTGGTCTGGGGCTTGTCGCTCTTGAGGTGCAGCTGCACCATCCGGCCCAGCTCCTTGAAGGCCTCGTTGATGTCTCGCACTCTCAACCTCTCGCGGGCGTTGTTGGCCATTCGTCGTTCTTTTTTCTCGCTCGGCTTTTTGTTCGGGGGTCAGGTCCTCGCGTCTGTTATTGCTGTGGGGAGGAAAAAATGAAAAAATAAATTTAATTATTGCAAAAAAAAAAATTTGACATTTTTAGGATTTTTTTTCAGATTTTTTTAGTGATTTTTAGTGATTTTTTTCCGATTTTTTTCGGATTTTTTTTTCAATTTTTTTCTCATTTTTCGATGATTTTTTCTGGTTTTTTTTCAGTCTTTTTTTCGATTTTTTACCATTTTTTGATGATTTTTTTGAATTTTTTTTTCGATTTTTTTTCCCATTTTTTGATGATTTTTTTGGATTTTTTTGGAATTTTTTTGAATTTTTTTTGGATTTTTTGGATTTTTTTCCAGGTTTTTTTTCGATTTTTTCCCCGTTTTTTTGGATTTTTTTCCAATTTTTTTCCAATTTTTTTTGGTTTTTTTCCAATTTTTTTCGATTTTTTCCCATTTTTTTGGATTTTTTTCAATTTTTTTCTGATTTTTTCCCCCTTTTTTTCTGATTTTTTCCCCATTTTTTTCTGATTTTTTCCCATTTTTTTGGAATTTTTTTCAATTTTTCTTCAATTTTTTTCCCATTTTTTCATGATTTTTTGGAACTTTTTCCCGATTTTTTTTTTCGATTTTTTTCCCATTTTTTAATGATTTTTTTCAATTTTTTTTTCAATTTTTTCTCGATTTTTTTCCCATTTTTTTGGAATTTTTTTGGAATTTTTTTCCAATTTTTTTCGATTTTTTTTCCCATTTTTTGATGATTTTTTGGAATTTTTTCCGATTTTTCTTCGAATTTTTTTCCCATTTTTTCATGATTTTTTTCAATTTTTTCCCGATGTTTTTTCTATTTTTTTCCCATTTTTTTGGATTTTTTTGGAATTTTTTTTCGATTTTTTTTCGATTTTTTCCCGTTCTTTGATG
>NW_028154359.1:0-30465 GCF_965231275.1 Zosterops lateralis
AGCAAGTGTGGCAGAATGTGTTCCAAAGCAGCTGGAGCTACCACGGGCTCCGGACAGGCTTATTTTCACTTGGAGAACACAGAAAACACACCAAGGTGCTGCTGCAAGCAAAGTTACAGAAGTCCCCCTGAGTTTTGCTTTTCTCGAGAAAAGAGCGCTTTACAGCGCTTTCTGGCTGCTAGAGACATGCAGAAAGAGCAAGTGTGGCAGAATGTGTTCCAAAGCAGCTGGAGCTACCACGGGCTCCGGACAGGCTTATTTTCACTTGGAGAACACAGAAAACACACCAAGGTGCTGCTGCAAGCAAAGTTACACAAGTCCCCCTGAGTGTTGCTTTTCTCGAGAAAAGAGCGCTTTACAGCGCTTTCTGGCTGCTAGAGACATGCAGAAAGAGCAAGTGTGGCAGAATGTGTTCCAAAGCAGCTGGAGCTACCACGGGCTCCGGACAGGCTTATTTTCACTTGGAGAACACAGAAAACACACCAAGGTGCTGCTGCAAGCAAAGTTACACAAGTCCCCCTGAGTGTTGCTTTTCTCGAGAAAAGAGCGCTTTACAGCGCTTTCTGGCTGCTAGAGACATGCAGAAAGAGCAAGTGTGGCAGAATGTGTTCCAAAGCAGCTGGAGCTACCACAGGCTCCGGACAGGCTTATTTTCACTTGGAGAACACAGAAAACACACCAAGGTGCTGCTGCAAGCAAAGTTACAGAAGTCCCCCTGAGTGTTGCTTTTCTCGAGAAAAGAGCGCTTTACAGCGCTTTCTGGCTGCTAGAGACATGCAGAAAGAGCAAGTGTGGCAGAATGTGTTCCAAAGCAGCTGGAGCTACCACGGGCTCCGGACAGGCTTATTTTCACTTGGAGAACACAGAAAACACACCAAGGTGCTGCTGCAAGCAAAGTTACACAAGTCCCCCTGAGTGTTGCTTTTCTCGAGAAAAGAGCGCTTTACAGCGCTTTCTGGCTGCTAGAGACATGCAGAAAGAGCAAGTGTGGCAGAATGTGTTCCAAAGCAGCTGGAGCTACCACGGGCTCCGGACAGGCTCATTTTCACTTGGAGAACACAGAAAACACACCAAGGTGCTGCTGCAAGCAAAGTTACACAAGTCCCCCTGAGTGTTGCTTTTCTCGAGAAAAGAGCGCTTTACAGCGCTTTCTGGCTGCTAGAGACATGCAGAAAGAGCAAGTGTGGCAGAATGTGTTCCAAAGCAGCTGGAGCTACCACGGGCTCCGGACAGGCTTATTTTCACTTGGAGAACACAGAAAACACACCAAGGTGCTGCTGCAAGCAAAGTTACAGAAGTCCCCCTGAGTGTTGCTTTTCTCGAGAAAAGAGCGCTTTACAGCGCTTTCTGGCTGCTAGAGACATGCAGAAAGAGCAAGTGTGGCAGAATGTGTTCCAAAGCAGCTGGAGCTACCACGGGCTCCGGACAGGCTTATTTTCACTTGGAGAACACAGAAAACACACCAAGGTGCTGCTGCAAGCAAAGTGACAGAAGTCCCCCTGAGTGTTGCTTTTCTCGAGAAAAGAGCGCTTTACAGTGCTTTCTGGCTGCTAGAGACATGCAGAAAGAGCAAGTGTGGCAGAATGTGTTCCAAAGCAGCTGGAGCTACCACGGGCTCCGGACAGGCTTATTTTCACTTGGAGAACACAGAAAACACACCAAGGTGCTGCTGCAAGCAAAGTGACAGAAGTCCCCCTGAGTGTTGCTTTTCTCGAGAAAAGAGCGCTTTACAGCGCTTTCTGGCTGCTAGAGACATGCAGAAAGAGCAAGTGTGGCAGAATGTGTTCCAAAGCAGCTGGAGCTACCACGGGCTCCGGACAGGCTTATTTTCACTTGGAGAACACAGAAAACACACCAAGGTGCTGCTGCAAGCAAAGTGACAGAAGTCCCCCTGAGTGTTGCTTTTCTCGAGAAAAGAGCGCTTTACAGCGCTTTCTGGCTGCTAGAGACATGCAGAAAGAGCAAGTGTGGCAGAATGTGTTCCAAAGCAGCTGGAGCTACCACGGGCTCCGGACAGGCTTATTTTCACTTGGAGAACACAGAAAACACACCAAGGTGCTGCTGCAAGCAAAGTGACAGAAGTCCCCCTGAGTGTTGCTTTTCTCGAGAAAAGAGCGCTTTACAGCGCTTTCTGGCTGCTAGAGACATGCAGAAAGAGCAAGTGTGGCAGAATGTGTTCCAAAGCAGCTGGAGCTACCACGGGCTCCGGACAGGCTTATTTTCACTTGGAGAACACAGAAAACACACCCAGGTGCTGCTGCAAGCAAAGTGACAGAAGTCCCCCTGAGTGTTGCTCTTCTCGAGAAAAGAGCGCTTTACAGCGCTTTCTGGCTGCTAGAGACATGCAGAAAGAGCAAGTGTGGCAGAATGTGTTCCAAAGCAGCTGGAGCTACCACGGGCTCCTGACAGGCTTATTTTCACTTGGAGAACACAGAAAACACACCAAGGTGCTGCTGCAAGCAAAGTTACAGAAATCCCCCTGAGTGTTGCTTTTCTCGAGAAAAGAGCGCTTTACAGCGCTTTCTGGCTGCTAGAGACATGCAGAAAGAGCAAGTGTGGCAGAATGTGTTCCAAAGCAGCTGGAGCTACCACGGGCTCCGGACAGGCTTATTTTCACTTGGAGAACACAGAAAACACACCAAGGTGCTGCTGCAAGCAAAGTTACAGAGGTCCCCCTGAGTGTTGCTTTTCTCGAGAAAAGAGCGCTTTACAGCACTTTCTGGCTGCTAGAGACATGCAAGAAAGAGCAAGTGTGGCAGAATGTGTTCCAAAGCAGCTGGAGCTACCACGGGCTCCGGACAGGCTTATTTTCACTTGGAGAACACAGAAAACACACCCAGGTGCTGCTGCAAGCAAAGTTACAGAAGTCCCCCTGAGTGTTGCTTTTCTCGAGAAAGAGCGCTTTACAGCGCTTTCTGGCTGCTAGAGACATGCAGAAAGAGCAAGTGTGGCAGAATGTGTTCCAAAGCAGCTGGAGCTACCACAGGCTCCGGACAGGCTTATTTTCACTTGGAGAACACAGAAAACACACCAAGGTGCTGCTGCAAGCAAAGTTACAGAAGTTCCCCTGAGTATTGCTTTTCTCGAGAAAAGAGCGCTTTTACAGTGCTTTCTGGCTGCTAGAGACATGCAGAAAGAGCAAGTGTGGCAGAATGTGTTCCAAAGCAGCTGGAGCTACCACGGGCTCCGGACAGGCTTATTTTCACTTGGAGAACACAGAAAACACACCCAGGTGCTGCTGCAAGCAAAGTTACAGAGGTCCCCCTGAGTGTTGCTTTTCTCGAGAAAAGAGCGCTTTCCAGCGCTTTCTGGCTGCTAGAGACATGCAGAAAGAGCAAGTGTGGCAGAATGTGTTCCAAAGCAGCTGGAGCTACCACGGGCTCCGGACAGGCTTATTTTCACTTGGAGAACACAGAAAACACACCAAGGTGCTGCTGCAAGCAAAGTTACAGAGGTCCCCCTGAGTGTTGCTTTTCTCGAGAAAAGAGCGCTTTACAGCGCTTTCTGGCTGCTAGAGACATGCAGAAAGAGCAAGTGTGGCAGAATGTGTTCCAAAGCAGCTGGAGCTACCACGGGCTCCGGACAGGCTTATTTTCACTTGGAGAACACAGAAAACACACCAAGGTGCTGCTGCAAGCAAAGTTACAGAAATCCCCCTGAGTGTTGCTTTTCTCGAGAAAAGAGCGCTTTACAGCGCTTTCTGGCTGCTAGAGACATGCAGAAAGAGCAAGTGTGGCAGAATGTGTTCCAAAGCAGCTGGAGCTACCACGGGCTCCGGACAGGCTTATTTTCACTTGGAGAACACAGAAAACACACCAAGGTGCTGCTGCAAGCAAAGTTACAGAAGTCCCCCTGAGTGTTGCTTTTCTCGAGAAAAGAGCGCTTTACAGTGCTTTCTGGCTGCTAGAGACATGCAGAAAGAGCAAGTGTGGCAGAATGTGTTCCAAAGCAGCTGGAGCTACCACGGGCTCCGGACAGGCTTATTTTCACTTGGAGAACACAGAAAACACACCAAGGTGCTGCTGCAAGCAAAGTGACAGAAGTCCCCCTGAGTGTTGCTTTTCTCGAGAAAAGAGCGCTTTACAGCGCTTTCTGGCTGCTAGAGACATGCAGAAAGAGCAAGTGTGGCAGAATGTGTTCCAAAGCAGCTGGAGCTACCACGGGCTCCGGACAGGCTTATTTTCACTTGGAGAACACAGAAAACACACCCAGGTGCTGCTGCAAGCAAAGTGACAGAAGTCCCCCTGAGTGTTGCTCTTCTCGAGAAAAGAGCGCTTTACAGCGCTTTCTGGCTGCTAGAGACATGCAGAAAGAGCAAGTGTGGCAGAATGTGTTCCAAAGCAGCTGGAGCTACCACGGGCTCCGGACAGGCTTATTTTCACTTGGAGAACACAGAAAACACACCAAGGTGCTGCTGCAAGCAAAGTTACAGAAGTCCCCCTGAGTGTTGCTTTTCTCGAGAAAAGAGCGCTTTACAGCGCTTTCTGGCTGCTAGAGACATGCAGAAAGAGCAAGTGTGGCAGAATGTGTTCCAAAGCAGCTGGAGCTACCACGGGCTCCGGACAGGCTTATTTTCACTTGGAGAACACAGAAAACACACCAAGGTGCTGCTGCAAGCAAAGTGACAGAAGTCCCCCTGAGTGTTGCTTTTCTCGAGAAAAGAGCGCTTTACAGTGCTTTCTGGCTGCTAGAGACATGCAGAAAGAGCAAGTGTGGCAGAATGTGTTCCAAAGCAGCTGGAGCTACCACGGGCTCCGGACAGGCTTATTTTCACTTGGAGAACACAGAAAACACACCAAGGTGCTGCTGCAAGCAAAGTGACAGAAGTCCCCCTGAGTGTTGCTTTTCTCGAGAAAAGAGCGCTTTACAGTGCTTTCTGGCTGCTAGAGACATGCAGAAAGAGCAAGTGTGGCAGAATGTGTTCCAAAGCAGCTGGAGCTACCACGGGCTCCGGACAGGCTTATTTTCACTTGGAGAACACAGAAAACACACCAAGGTGCTGCTGCAAGCAAAGTGACAGAAGTCCCCCTGAGTGTTGCTTTTCTCGAGAAAAGAGCGCTTTACAGCGCTTTCTGGCTGCTAGAGACATGCAGAAAGAGCAAGTGTGGCAGAATGTGTTCCAAAGCAGCTGGAGCTACCACGGGCTCCGGACAGGCTTATTTTCACTTGGAGAACACAGAAAACACACCCAGGTGCTGCTGCAAGCAAAGTGACAGAAGTCCCCCTGAGTGTTGCTCTTCTCGAGAAAAGAGCGCTTTACAGCGCTTTCTGGCTGCTAGAGACATGCAGAAAGAGCAAGTGTGGCAGAATGTGTTCCAAAGCAGCTGGAGCTACCACGGGCTCCGGACAGGCTTATTTTCACTTGGAGAACACAGAAAACACACCAAGGTGCTGCTGCAAGCAAAGTTACAGAGGTCCCCCTGAGTGTTGCTTTTCTCGAGAAAAGAGCGCTTTACAGCACTTTCTGGCTGCTAGAGACATGCAGAAAGAGCAAGTGTGGCAGAATGTGTTCCAAAGCAGCTGGAGCTACCACGGGCTCCGGACAGGCTTATTTTCACTTGGAGAACACAGAAAACACACCCAGGTGCTGCTGCAAGCAAAGTGACAGAAGTCCCCCTGAGTGTTGCTCTTCTCGAGAAAAGAGCGCTTTACAGCGCTTTCTGGCTGCTAGAGACATGCAGAAAGAGCAAGTGTGGCAGAATGTGTTCCAAAGCAGCTGGAGCTACCACGGGCTCCTGACAGGCTTATTTTCACTTGGAGAACACAGAAAACACACCAAGGTGCTGCTGCAAGCAAAGTTACAGAAATCCCCCTGAGTGTTGCTTTTCTCGAGAAAAGAGCGCTTTACAGCGCTTTCTGGCTGCTAGAGACATGCAGAAAGAGCAAGTGTGGCAGAATGTGTTCCAAAGCAGCTGGAGCTACCACGGGCTCCTGACAGGCTTATTTTCACTTGGAGAACACAGAAAACACACCAAGGTGCTGCTGCAAGCAAAGTTACAGAAATCCCCCTGAGTGTTGCTTTTCTCGAGAAAAGAGCGCTTTACAGCGCTTTCTGGCTGCTAGAGACATGCAGAAAGAGCAAGTGTGGCAGAATGTGTTCCAAAGCAGCTGGAGCTACCACGGGCTCCGGACAGGCTTATTTTCACTTGGAGAACACAGAAAACACACCAAGGTGCTGCTGCAAGCAAAGTTACAGAGGTCCCCCTGAGTGTTGCTTTTCTCGAGAAAAGAGCGCTTTACAGTGCTTTCTGGCTGCTAGAGACATGCAGAAAGAGCAAGTGTGGCAGAATGTGTTCCAAAGCAGCTGGAGCTACCACGGGCTCCTGACAGGCTTATTTTCACTTGGAGAACACAGAAAACACACCAAGGTGCTGCTGCAAGCAAAGTTACAGAAATCCCCCTGAGTGTTGCTTTTCTCGAGAAAAGAGCGCTTTACAGCGCTTTCTGGCTGCTAGAGACATGCAGAAAGAGCAAGTGTGGCAGAATGTGTTCCAAAGCAGCTGGAGCTACCACGGGCTCCTGACAGGCTTATTTTCACTTGGAGAACACAGAAAACACACCAAGGTGCTGCTGCAAGCAAAGTTACAGAAATCCCCCTGAGTGTTGCTTTTCTCGAGAAAAGAGCGCTTTACAGCGCTTTCTGGCTGCTAGAGACATGCAGAAAGAGCAAGTGTGGCAGAATGTGTTCCAAAGCAGCTGGAGCTACCACGGGCTCCGGACAGGCTTATTTTCACTTGGAGAACACAGAAAACACACCAAGATGCTGCTGCAAGCAAAGTTACAGAAGTCCCCCTGAGTGTTGCTTTTCTCGAGAAAAGAGCGCTTTCCAGCGCTTTCTGGCTGCTAGAGACATGCAGAAAGAGCAAGTGTGGCAGAATGTGTTCCAAAGCAGCTGGAGCTACCACGGGCTCCGGACAGGCTTATTTTCACTTGGAGAACACAGAAAACACACCAAGGTGCTGCTGCAAGCAAAGTTACAGAAGTCCCCCTGAGTATTGCTTTTCTCGAGAAAAGAGCGCTTTACAGCGCTTTCTGGCTGCTAGAGACATGCAGAAAGAGCAAGTGTGGCAGAATGTGTTCCAAAGCAGCTGGAGCTACCACGGGCTCCGGACAGGCTTATTTTCACTTGGAGAACACAGAAAACACACCCAGGTGCTGCTCCAAGCAAAGTTACAGAGGTCCCCCTGAGTGTTGCTTTTCTCGAGAAAAGAGCGCTTTACAGCGCTTTCTGGCTGCTAGAGACATGCAGAAAGAGCAAGTGTGGCAGAATGTGTTCCAAAGCAGCTGGAGCTACCACGGGCTCCGGACAGGCTTATTTTCACTTGGAGAACACAGAAAACACACCAAGGTGCTGCTGCAAGCAAAGTTACAGAGGTCCCCCTGAGTGTTGCTTTTCTCGAGAAAAGAGCGCTTTACAGTGCTTTCTGGCTGCTAGAGACATGCAGAAAGAGCAAGTGTGGCAGAATGTGTTCCAAAGCAGCTGGAGCTACCACGGGCTCCTGACAGGCTTATTTTCACTTGGAGAACACAGAAAACACACCAAGGTGCTGCTGCAAGCAAAGTTACAGAAATCCCCCTGAGTGTTGCTTTTCTCGAGAAAAGAGCGCTTTACAGCGCTTTCTGGCTGCTAGAGACATGCAGAAAGAGCAAGTGTGGCAGAATGTGTTCCAAAGCAGCTGGAGCTACCACGGGCTCCGGACAGGCTTATTTTCACTTGGAGAACACAGAAAACACACCAAGGTGCTGCTGCAAGCAAAGTTACAGAAATCCCCCTGAGTGTTGCTTTTCTCGAGAAAAGAGCGCTTTACAGTGCTTTCTGGCTGCTAGAGACATGCAGAAACAGCAAGTGTGGCAGAATGTGTTCCAAAGCAGCTGGAGCTACCACGGGCTCCGGACAGGCTTATTTTCACTTGGAGAACACAGAAAACACACCAAGGTGCTGCTGCAAGCAAAGTGACAGAAGTCCCCCTGAGTGTTGCTTTTCTCGAGAAAAGAGCGCTTTACAGTGCTTTCTGGCTGCTAGAGACATGCAGAAAGAGCAAGTGTGGCAGAATGTGTTCCAAAGCAGCTGGAGCTACCACGGGCTCCGGACAGGCTTATTTTCACTTGGAGAACACAGAAAACACACCAAGGTGCTGCTGCAAGCAAAGTGACAGAAGTCCCCCTGAGTGTTGCTTTTCTCGAGAAAAGAGCGCTTTACAGTGCTTTCTGGCTGCTAGAGACATGCAGAAAGAGCAAGTGTGGCAGAATGTGTTCCAAAGCAGCTGGAGCTACCACGGGCTCCGGACAGGCTTATTTTCACTTGGAGAACACAGAAAACACACCAAGGTGCTGCTGCAAGCAAAGTGACAGAAGTCCCCCTGAGTGTTGCTTTTCTCGAGAAAAGAGCGCTTTACAGCGCTTTCTGGCTGCTAGAGACATGCAGAAAGAGCAAGTGTGGCAGAATGTGTTCCAAAGCAGCTGGAGCTACCACGGGCTCCGGACAGGCTTATTTTCACTTGGAGAACACAGAAAACACACCCAGGTGCTGCTGCAAGCAAAGTGACAGAAGTCCCCCTGAGTGTTGCTCTTCTCGAGAAAAGAGCGCTTTACAGCGCTTTGTGGCTGCTAGAGACATGCAGAAAGAGCAAGTGTGGCAGAATGTGTTCCAAAGCAGCTGGAGCTACCACGGGCTCCGGACAGGCTTATTTTCACTTGGAGAACACAGAAAACACACCAAGGTGCTGCTGCAAGCAAAGTTACAGAAGTCCCCCTGAGTGTTGCTTTTCTCGAGAAAAGAGCGCTTTACAGCGCTTTCTGGCTGCTAGAGACATGCAGAAAGAGCAAGTGTGGCAGAATGTGTTCCAAAGCAGCTGGAGCTACCACGGGCTCCGGACAGGCTTATTTTCACTTGGAGAACACAGAAAACACACCCAGGTGCTGCTGCAAGCAAAGTTACAGAAGTCCCCCTGAGTGTTGCTCTTCTCGAGAAAAGAGCGCTTTACAGCGCTTTCTGGCTGCTAGAGACATGCAGAAAGAGCAAGTGTGGCAGAATGTGTTCCAAAGCAGCTGGAGCTACCACGGGCTCCTGACAGGCTTATTTTCACTTGGAGAACACAGAAAACACACCAAGGTGCTGCTGCAAGCAAAGTTACAGAAATCCCCCTGAGTGTTGCTTTTCTCGAGAAAAGAGCGCTTTACAGCGCTTTCTGGCTGCTAGAGACATGCAGAAAGAGCAAGTGTGGCAGAATGTGTTCCAAAGCAGCTGGAGCTACCACGGGCTCCTGACAGGCTTATTTTCACTTGGAGAACACAGAAAACACACCAAGGTGCTGCTGCAAGCAAAGTTACAGAAATCCCCCTGAGTGTTGCTTTTCTCGAGAAAAGAGCGCTTTACAGCGCTTTCTGGCTGCTAGAGACATGCAGAAAGAGCAAGTGTGGCAGAATGTGTTCCAAAGCAGCTGGAGCTACCACGGGCTCCGGACAGGCTTATTTTCACTTGGAGAACACAGAAAACACACCAAGGTGCTGCTGCAAGCAAAGTTACAGAGGTCCCCCTGAGTGTTGCTTTTCTCGAGAAAAGAGCGCTTTACAGTGCTTTCTGGCTGCTAGAGACATGCAGAAAGAGCAAGTGTGGCAGAATGTGTTCCAAAGCAGCTGGAGCTACCACGGGCTCCGGACAGGCTTATTTTCACTTGGAGAACACAGAAAACACACCAAGGTGCTGCTGCAAGCAAAGTTACAGAAGTCCCCCTGAGTGTTGCTTTTCTCGAGAAAAGAGCGCTTTACAGCGCTTTCTGGCTGCTAGAGACATGCAGAAAGAGCAAGTGTGGCAGAATGTGTTCCAAAGCAGCTGGAGCTACCACGGGCTCCGGACAGGCTTATTTTCACTTGGAGAACACAGAAAACACACCAAGGTGCTGCTGCAAGCAAAGTTACAGAGGTCCCCCTGAGTGTTGCTTTTCTCGAGAAAAGAGCGCTTTACAGTGCTTTCTGGCTGCTAGAGACATGCAGAAAGAGCAAGTGTGGCAGAATGTGTTCCAAAGCAGCTGGAGCTACCACGGGCTCCGGACAGGCTTATTTTCACTTGGAGAACACAGAAAACACACCAAGGTGCTGCTGCAAGCAAAGTGACAGAAGTCCCCCTGAGTGTTGCTTTTCTCGAGAAAAGAGCGCTTTACAGTGCTTTCTGGCTGCTAGAGACATGCAGAAAGAGCAAGTGTGGCAGAATGTGTTCCAAAGCAGCTGGAGCTACCACGGGCTCCGGACAGGCTTATTTTCACTTGGAGAACACAGAAAACACACCAAGGTGCTGCTGCAAGCAAAGTTACAGAGGTCCCCCTGAGTGTTGCTTTTCTCGAGAAAAGAGCGCTTTACAGCGCTTTCTGGCTGCTAGAGACATGCAGAAAGAGCAAGTGTGGCAGAATGTGTTCCAAAGCAGCTGGAGCTACCACGGGCTCCGGACAGGCTTATTTTCACTTGGAGAACACAGAAAACACACCCAGGTGCTGCTGCAAGCAAAGTGACAAAAGTCCCCCTGAGTGTTGCTTTTCTCGAGAAAAGAGCGCTTTACAGCGCTTTCTGGCTGCTAGAGACATGCAGAAAGAGCAAGTGTGGCAGAATGTGTTCCAAAGCAGCTGGAGCTACCACGGGCTCCGGACAGGCTTATTTTCACTTGGAGAACACAGAAAACACACCAAGGTGCTGCTGCAAGCAAAGTTACAGAAGTCCCCCTGAGTGTTGCTTTTCTCGAGAAAAGAGCGCTTTACAGCGCTTTCTGGCTGCTAGAGACATGCAGAAAGAGCAAGTGTGGCAGAATGTGTTCCAAAGCAGCTGGAGCTACCACGGGCTCCGGACAGGCTTATTTTCACTTGGAGAACACAGAAAACACACCAAGGTGCTGCTGCAAGCAAAGTTACAGAAGTCCCCCTGAGTGTTGCTTTTCTCGAGAAAAGAGCGCTTTCCAGCGCTTTCTGGCTGCTAGAGACATGCAGAAAGAGCAAGTGTGGCAGAATGTGTTCCAAAGCAGCTGGAGCTACCACGGGCTCCGGACAGGCTTATTTTCACTTGGAGAACACAGAAAACACACCAAGGTGCTGCTGCAAGCAAAGTTACAGAGGTCCCCCTGAGTGTTGCTTTTCTCGAGAAAAGAGCGCTTTACAGCGCTTTCTGGCTGCTAGAGACATGCAGAAAGAGCAAGTGTGGCAGAATGTGTTCCAAAGCAGCTGGAGCTACCACGGGCTCCGGACAGGCTTATTTTCACTTGGAGAACACAGAAAACACACCAAGGTGCTGCTGCAAGCAAAGTTACAGAAATCCCCCTGAGTGTTGCTTTTCTCGAGAAAAGAGCGCTTTACAGCGCTTTCTGGCTGCTAGAGACATGCAGAAAGAGCAAGTGTGGCAGAATGTGTTCCAAAGCAGCTGGAGCTACCACGGGCTCCGGACAGGCTTATTTTCACTTGGAGAACACAGAAAACACACCAAGGTGCTGCTGCAAGCAAAGTTACAGAAATCCCCCTGAGTGTTGCTTTTCTCGAGAAAAGAGCGCTTTACAGCGCTTTCTGGCTGCTAGAGACATGCAGAAACAGCAAGTGTGGCAGAATGTGTTCCAAAGCAGCTGGAGCTACCACTGGCTCCTGACAGGCTTATTTTCACTTGGAGAACACAGAAAACACACCAAGGTGCTGCTGCAAGCAAAGTTACAGAGGTCCCCCTGAGTGTTGCTTTTCTCGAGAAAAGAGCGCTTTACAGCACTTTCTGGCTGCTAGAGACATGCAGAAAGAGCAAGTGTGGCAGAATGTGTTCCAAAGCAGCTGGAGCTACCACGGGCTCCGGACAGGCTTATTTTCACTTGGAGAACACAGAAAACACACCAAGGTGCTGCTGCAAGCAAAGTGACAGAAGTCCCCCTGAGTGTTGCTTTTCTCGAGAAAAGAGCGCTTTACAGCGCTTTCTGGCTGCTAGAGACATGCAGAAAGAGCAAGTGTGGCAGAATGTGTTCCAAAGCAGCTGGAGCTACCACGGGCTCCAGACAGGCTTATTTTCACTTGGAGAACACAGAAAACACACCAAGGTGCTGCTGCAAGCAAAGTTACAGAAGTCCCCCTGAGTGTTGCTTTTCTCGAGAAAAGAGCGCTTTACAGCGCTTTCTGGCTGCTAGAGACATGCAGAAAGAGCAAGTGTGGCAGAATGTGTTCCAAAGCAGCTGGAGCTACCACGGGCTCCGGACAGGCTTATTTTCACTTGGAGAACACAGAAAACACACCAAGGTGCTGCTGCAAGCAAAGTTACAGAAGTCCCCCTGAGTGTTGCTTTTCTCGAGAAAAGAGCGCTTTACAGCGCTTTCTGGCTGCTAGAGACATGCAGAAAGAGCAAGTGTGGCAGAATGTGTTCCAAAGCAGCTGGAGCTACCACGGGCTCCGGACAGGCTTATTTTCACTTGGAGAACACAGAAAACACACCAAGGTGCTGCTGCAAGCAAAGTTACAGAAGTCCCCCTGAGTGTTGCTTTTCTCGAGAAAAGAGCGCTTTACAGCGCTTTCTGGCTGCTAGAGACATGCAGAAAGAGCAAGTGTGGCAGAATGTGTTCCAAAGCAGCTGGAGCTACCACGGGCTCCGGACAGGCTTATTTTCACTTGGAGAACACAGAAAACACACCAAGGTGCTGCTGCAAGCAAAGTTACAGAAGTCCCCCTGAGTGTTGCTTTTCTCGAGAAAAGAGCGCTTTACAGCGCTTTCTGGCTGCTAGAGACATGCAGAAAGAGCAAGTGTGGCAGAATGTGTTCCAAAGCAGCTGGAGCTACCACGGGCTCCGGACAGGCTTATTTTCACTTGGAGAACACAGAAAACACACCAAGGTGCTGCTGCAAGCAAAGTGACAGAAGTCCCCCTGAGTGTTGCTTTTCTCGAGAAAAGAGCGCTTTACAGCGCTTTCTGGCTGCTAGAGACATGCAGAAAGAGCAAGTGTGGCAGAATGTGTTCCAAAGCAGCTGGAGCTACCACGGGCTCCGGACAGGCTTATTTTCACTTGGAGAACACAGAAAACACACCAAGGTGCTGCTGCAAGCAAAGTGACAGAAGTCCCCCTGAGTGTTGCTTTTCTCGAGAAAAGAGCGCTTTACAGTGCTTTCTGGCTGCTAGAGACATGCAGAAAGAGCAAGTGTGGCAGAATGTGTTCCAAAGCAGCTGGAGCTACCACGGACTCCGGACAGGCTTATTTTCACTTGGAGAACACAGAAAACACACCAAGGTGCTGCTGCAAGCAAAGTTACAGAGGTCCCCCTGAGTGTTGCTTTTCTCGAGAAAAGAGCGCTTTACAGCACTTTCTGGCTGCTAGAGACATGCAGAAAGAGCAAGTGTGGCAGAATGTGTTCCAAAGCAGCTGGAGCTACCACGGGCTCCGGACAGGCTTATTTTCACTTGGAGAACACAGAAAACACACCAAGGTGCTGCTGCAAGCAAAGTTACAGAGGTTTCCCCCTGAGTGTTGCTTTTCTCGAGAAAAGAGCGCTTTCCAGCGCTTTCTGGCTGCTAGAGACATGCAGAAACAGCAAGTGTGGCAGAATGTGTTCCAAAGCAGCTGGAGCTACCACGGGCTCCGGACAGGCTTATTTTCACTTGGAGAACACAGAAAACACACCAAGGTGCTGCTGCAAGCAAAGTGACAGAAGTCCCCCTGAGTGTTGCTTTTCTCGAGAAAAGAGCGCTTTACAGTGCTTTCTGGCTGCTAGAGACATGCAGAAAGAGCAAGTGTGGCAGAATGTGTTCCAAAGCAGCTGGAGCTACCACGGGCTCCGGACAGGCTTATTTTCACTTGGAGAACACAGAAAACACACCAAGGTGCTGCTGCAAGCAAAGTTACAGAAGTCCCCCTGAGTGTTGCTTTTCTCGAGAAAAGAGCGCTTTACAGCACTTTCTGGCTGCTAGAGACATGCAGAAAGAGCAAGTGTGGCAGAATGTGTTCCAAAGCAGCTGGAGCTACCACGGGCTCCGGACAGGCTTATTTTCACTTGGAGAACACAGAAAACACACCAAGGTGCTGCTGCAAGCAAAGTGACAGAAGTCCCCCTGAGTGTTGCTTTTCTCGAGAAAAGAGCGCTTTACAGCGCTTTCTGGCTGCTAGAGACATGCAGAAAGAGCAAGTGTGGCAGAATGTGTTCCAAAGCAGCTGGAGCTACCACGGGCTCCGGACAGGCTTATTTTCACTTGGAGAACACAGAAAACACACCAAGGTGCTGCTGCAAGCAAAGTTACAGAAGTCCCCCTGAGTGTTGCTTTTCTCGAGAAAAGAGCGCTTTCCAGCGCTTTCTGGCTGCTAGAGACATGCAGAAAGAGCAAGTGTGGCAGAATGTGTTCCAAAGCAGCTGGAGCTACCACGGGCTCCGGACAGGCTTATTTTCACTTGGAGAACACAGAAAACACACCAAGGTGCTGCTGCAAGCAAAGTTACAGAAGTCCCCCTGAGTGTTGCTTTTCTCGAGAAAAGAGCGCTTTCCAGCGCTTTCTGGCTGCTAGAGACATGCAGAAAGAGCAAGTGTGGCAGAATGTGTTCCAAAGCAGCTGGAGCTACCACGGGCTCCGGACAGGCTTATTTTCACTTGGAGAACACAGAAAACACACCAAGGTGCTGCTGCAAGCAAAGTGACAGAAGTCCCCCTGAGTGTTGCTTTTCTCGAGAAAAGAGCGCTTTACAGTGCTTTCTGGCTGCTAGAGACATGCAGAAAGAGCAAGTGTGGCAGAATGTGTTCCAAAGCAGCTGGAGCTACCACGGGCTCCGGACAGGCTTATTTTCACTTGGAGAACACAGAAAACACACCAAGGTGCTGCTGCAAGCAAAGTTACAGAGGTCCCCCTGAGTGTTGCTTTTCTCGAGAAAAGAGCGCTTTACAGCACTTTCTGGCTGCTAGAGACATGCAGAAAGAGCAAGTGTGGCAGAATGTGTTCCAAAGCAGCTGGAGCTACCACGGGCTCCGGACAGGCTTATTTTCACTTGGAGAACACAGAAAACACACCAAGGTGCTGCTGCAAGCAAAGTGACAGAAGTCCCCCTGAGTGTTGCTTTTCTCGAGAAAAGAGCGCTTTCCAGCGCTTTCTGGCTGCTAGAGACATGCAGAAAGAGCAAGTGTGGCAGAATGTGTTCCAAAGCAGCTGGAGCTACCACGGGCTCCGGACAGGCTTATTTTCACTTGGAGAACACAGAAAACACACCAAGGTGCTGCTGCAAGCAAAGTTACAGAAGTCCCCCTGAGTGTTGCTTTTCTCGAGAAAAGAGCGCTTTCCAGCGCTTTCTGGCTGCTAGAGACATGCAGAAAGAGCAAGTGTGGCAGAATGTGTTCCAAAGCAGCTGGAGCTACCACGGGCTCCGGACAGGCTTATTTTCACTTGGAGAACACAGAAAACACACCAAGGTGCTGCTGCAAGCAAAGTTACAGAAGTCCCCCTGAGTGTTGCTTTTCTCGAGAAAAGAGCGCTTTACAGCGCTTTCTGGCTGCTAGAGACATGCAGAAAGAGCAAGTGTGGCAGAATGTGTTCCAAAGCAGCTGGAGCTACCACGGGCTCCGGACAGGCTTATTTTCACTTGGAGAACACAGAAAACACACCAAGGTGCTGCTGCAAGCAAAGTTACAGAAGTCCCCCTGAGTGTTGCTTTTCTCGAGAAAAGAGCGCTTTCCAGCGCTTTCTGGCTGCTAGAGACATGCAGAAAGAGCAAGTGTGGCAGAATGTGTTCCAAAGCAGCTGGAGCTACCACGGGCTCCGGACAGGCTTATTTTCACTTGGAGAACACAGAAAACACACCAAGGTGCTGCTGCAAGCAAAGTGACAGAAGTCCCCCTGAGTGTTGCTTTTCTCGAGAAAAGAGCGCTTTACAGTGCTTTCTGGCTGCTAGAGACATGCAGAAAGAGCAAGTGTGGCAGAATGTGTTCCAAAGCAGCTGGAGCTACCACGGGCTCCGGACAGGCTTATTTTCACTTGGAGAACACAGAAAACACACCAAGGTGCTGCTGCAAGCAAAGTTACAGAAATCCCCCTGAGTGTTGCTTTTCTCGAGAAAAGAGCGCTTTACAGTGCTTTCTGGCTGCTAGAGACATGCAGAAAGAGCAAGTGTGGCAGAATGTGTTCCAAAGCAGCTGGAGCTACCACGGGCTCAAAACAGGCTTATTTTCACTTGGAGAACACAGAAAACACACCAAGGTGCTGCTGCAAGCAAAGTTACAGAAGTCCCCCTGAGTGTTGCTTTTCTCGAGAAAAGAGCGCTTTACAGCGCTTTCTGGCTGCTAGAGACATGCAGAAAGAGCAAGTGTGGCAGAATGTGTTCCAAAGCAGCTGGAGCTACCACGGGCTCCGGACAGGCTTATTTTCACTTGGAGAACACAGAAAACACACCCAGGTGCTGCTGCAAGCAAAGTTACAGAGGTCCCCCTGAGTGTTGCTTTTCTCGAGAAAAGAGCGCTTTACAGCGCTTTCTGGCTGCTAGAGACATGCAGAAAGAGCAAGTGTGGCAGAATGTGTTCCAAAGCAGCTGGAGCTACCACAGGCTCCGGACAGGCTTATTTTCACTTGGAGAACACAGAAAACACACCAAGGTGCTGCTGCAAGCAAAGTTACAGAAATCCCCCTGAGTGTTGCTTTTCTCGAGAAAAGAGCGCTTTACAGCGCTTTCTGGCTGCTAGAGACATGCAGAAAGAGCAAGTGTGGCAGAATGTGTTCCAAAGCAGCTGGAGCTACCACGGGCTCCGGACAGGCTTATTTTCACTTGGAGAACACAGAAAACACACCAAGGTGCTGCTGCAAGCAAAGTTACAGAAGTCCCCCTGAGTGTTGCTTTTCTCGAGAAAAGAGCGCTTTACAGTGCTTTCTGGCTGCTAGAGACATGCAGAAAGAGCAAGTGTGGCAGAATGTGTTCCAAAGCAGCTGGAGCTACCACGGGCTCCGGACAGGCTTATTTTCACTTGGAGAACACAGAAAACACACCAAGGTGCTGCTGCAAGCAAAGTTACAGAAGTCCCCCTGAGTGTTGCTTTTCTCGAGAAAAGAGCGCTTTCCAGCGCTTTCTGGCTGCTAGAGACATGCAGAAAGAGCAAGTGTGGCAGAATGTGTTCCAAAGCAGCTGGAGCTACCACGGGCTCCGGACAGGCTTATTTTCACTTGGAGAACACAGAAAACACACCAAGGTGCTGCTGCAAGCAAAGTTACAGAAATCCCCCTGAGTGTTGCTTTTCTCGAGAAAAGAGCGCTTTACAGCGCTTTCTGGCTGCTAGAGACATGCAGAAAGAGCAAGTGTGGCAGAATGTGTTCCAAAGCAGCTGGAGCTACCACGGGCTCCGGACAGGCTTATTTTCACTTGGAGAACACAGAAAACACACCAAGGTGCTGCTGCAAGCAAAGTTACAGAAGTCCCCCTGAGTGTTGCTTTTCTCGAGAAAAGAGCGCTTTACAGCGCTTTCTGGCTGCTAGAGACATGCAGAAAGAGCAAGTGTGGCAGAATGTGTTCCAAAGCAGCTGGAGCTACCACGGGCTCCGGACAGGCTTATTTTCACTTGGAGAACACAGAAAACACACCAAGGTGCTGCTGCAAGCAAAGTTACAGAAGTCCCCCTGAGTGTTGCTTTTCTCGAGAAAAGAGCGCTTTACAGTGCTTTCTGGCTGCTAGAGACATGCAGAAAGAGCAAGTGTGGCAGAATGTGTTCCAAAGCAGCTGGAGCTACCACGGGCTCCGGACAGGCTTATTTTCACTTGGAGAACACAGAAAACACACCAAGGTGCTGCTGCAAGCAAAGTGACAGAAGTCCCCCTGAGTGTTGCTTTTCTCGAGAAAAGAGCGCTTTACAGCGCTTTCTGGCTGCTAGAGACATGCAGAAAGAGCAAGTGTGGCAGAATGTGTTCCAAAGCAGCTGGAGCTACCACGGGCTCCGGACAGGCTTATTTTCACTTGGAGAACACAGAAAACACACCCAGGTGCTGCTGCAAGCAAAGTTACAGAGGTCCCCCTGAGTGTTGCTTTTCTCGAGAAAAGAGCGCTTTACAGCGCTTTCTGGCTGCTAGAGACATGCAGAAAGAGCAAGTGTGGCAGAATGTGTTCCAAAGCAGCTGGAGCTACCACGGGCTCCAGACAGGCTTATTTTCACTTGGAGAACACAGAAAACACACCAAGGTGCTGCTGCAAGCAAAGTTACAGAGGTCCCCCTGAGTGTTGCTTTTCTCAAGAAAAGAGCGCTTTACAGCGCTTTCTGGCTGCTAGAGACATGCAGAAAGAGCAAGTGTGGCAGAATGTGTTCCAAAGCAGCTGGAGCTACCACGGGCTCCGGACAGGCTTATTTTCACTTGGAGAACACAGAAAACACACCAAGGTGCTGCTGCAAGCAAAGTGACAGAAGTCCCCCTGAGTGTTGCTTTTCTCGAGAAAAGAGCGCTTTACAGCACTTTCTGGCTGCTAGAGACATGCAGAAAGAGCAAGTGTGGCAGAATGTGTTCCAAAGCAGCTGGAGCTACGACGAGCTCCTGACAGGCTTATTTTCACTTGGAGAACACAGAAAACACACCAAGGTGCTGCTGCAAGCAAAGTTACAGAAATCCCCCTGAGTGTTGCTTTTCTCGAGAAAAGAGCGCTTTACAGCGCTTTCTGGCTGCTAGAGACATGCAGAAAGAGCAAGTGTGGCAGAATGTGTTCCAAAGCAGCTGGAGCTACCACGGGCTCCGGACAGGCTTATTTTCACTTGGAGAACACAGAAAACACACCAAGGTGCTGCTGCAAGCAAAGTTACAGAAGTCCCCCTGAGTGTTGCTTTTCTCGAGAAAAGAGCGCTTTCCAGCGCTTTCTGGCTGCTAGAGACATGCAGAAAGAGCAAGTGTGGCAGAATGTGTTCCAAAGCAGCTGGAGCTACCACTGGCTCCGGACAGGCTTATTTTCACTTGGAGAACACAGAAAACACACCAAGGTGCTGCTGCAAGCAAAGTTACAGAAGTCCCCCTGAGTGTTGCTTTTCTCGAGAAAAGAGCGCTTTCCAGCGCTTTCTGGCTGCTAGAGACATGCAGAAAGAGCAAGTGTGGCAGAATGTGTTCCAAAGCAGCTGGAGCTACCACGGGCTCCGGACAGGCTTATTTTCACTTGGAGAACACAGAAAACACACCAAGGTGCTGCTGCAAGCAAAGTTACAGAAGTCCCCCTGAGTATTGCTTTTCTCGAGAAAAGAGCGCTTTACAGTGCTTTCTGGCTGCTAGAGACATGCAGAAAGAGCAAGTGTGGCAGAATGTGTTCCAAAGCAGCTGGAGCTACCACGGGCTCCGGACAGGCTTATTTTCACTTGGAGAACACAGAAAACACACCAAGGTGCTGCTGCAAGCAAAGTTACAGAAGTCCCCCTGAGTATTGCTTTTCTCGAGAAAAGAGCGCTTTACAGCGCTTTCTGGCTGCTAGAGACATGCAGAAACAGCAAGTGTGGCAGAATGTGTTCCAAAGCAGCTGGAGCTACCACTGGCTCCGGACAGGCTTATTTTCACTTGGAGAACACAGAAAACACACCCAGGTGCTGCTGCAAGCAAAGTTACAGAGGTTTCCCAGAGTGTTGCTTTTCTCGAGAAAAGAGCGCTTTACAGCGCTTTCTGGCTGCTAGAGACATGCAGAAAGAGCAAGTGTGGCAGAATGTGTTCCAAAGCAGCTGGAGCTACCACGGGCTCCGGACAGGCTTATTTTCACTTGGAGAACACAGAAAACACACCAAGGTGCTGCTGCAAGCAAAGTTACAGAAGTCCCCCTGAGTGTTGCTTTTCTCGAGAAAAGAGCGCTTTCCAGCGCTTTCTGGCTGCTAGAGACATGCAGAAAGAGCAAGTGTGGCAGAATGTGTTCCAAAGCAGCTGGAGCTACCACGGGCTCCGGACAGGCTTATTTTCACTTGGAGAACACAGAAAACACACCAAGGTGCTGCTGCAAGCAAAGTTACAGAAGTCCCCCTGAGTGTTGCTTTTCTCGAGAAAAGAGCGCTTTACAGTGCTTTCTGGCTGCTAGAGACATGCAGAAAGAGCAAGTGTGGCAGAATGTGTTCCAAAGCAGCTGGAGCTACCACGGGCTCCGGACAGGCTTATTTTCACTTGGAGAACACAGAAAACACACCAAGGTGCTGCTGCAAGCAAAGTGACAGAAGTCCCCCTGAGTGTTGCTTTTCTCGAGAAAAGAGCGCTTTACAGCGCTTTCTGGCTGCTAGAGACATGCAGAAAGAGCAAGTGTGGCAGAATGTGTTCCAAAGCAGCTGGAGCTACCACGGGCTCCGGACAGGCTTATTTTCACTTGGAGAACACAGAAAACACACCCAGGTGCTGCTGCAAGCAAAGTTACAGAGGTCCCCCTGAGTGTTGCTTTTCTCGAGAAAAGAGCGCTTTACAGCGCTTTCTGGCTGCTAGAGACATGCAGAAAGAGCAAGTGTGGCAGAATGTGTTCCAAAGCAGCTGGAGCTACCACGGGCTCCAGACAGGCTTATTTTCACTTGGAGAACACAGAAAACACACCAAGGTGCTGCTGCAAGCAAAGTTACAGAGGTCCCCCTGAGTGTTGCTTTTCTCAAGAAAAGAGCGCTTTACAGCGCTTTCTGGCTGCTAGAGACATGCAGAAAGAGCAAGTGTGGCAGAATGTGTTCCAAAGCAGCTGGAGCTACCACGGGCTCCGGACAGGCTTATTTTCACTTGGAGAACACAGAAAACACACCCAGGTGCTGCTGCAAGCAAAGTTACAGAGGTCCCCCTGAGTGTTGCTTTTCTCGAGAAAAGAGCGCTTTACAGCGCTTTCTGGCTGCTAGAGACATGCAGAAAGAGCAAGTGTGGCAGAATGTGTTCCAAAGCAGCTGGAGCTACCACGGGCTCCGCACAGGCTTATTTTCACTTGGAGAACACAGAAAACACACCAAGGTGCTGCTGCAAGCAAAGTTACAGAAGTCCCCCTGAGTGTTGCTTTTCTCGAGAAAAGAGCGCTTTACAGTGCTTTCTGGCTGCTAGAGACATGCAGAAAGAGCAAGTGTGGCAGAATGTGTTCCAAAGCAGCTGGAGCTACCACGGGCTCCGGACAGGCTTATTTTCACTTGGAGAACACAGAAAACACCCAAGGTGCTGCTGCAAGCAAAGTTACAGAACCCTCCCTGAGTGTTGCTTTTCTCGAGAAAAGAGCGCTTTACAGCGCTTTCTGGCTGCTAGAGACATGCAGAAAGAGCAAGTGTGGCAGAATGTGTTCCAAAGCAGCTGGAGCTACCACAGGCTCCGGACAGGCTTATTTTCACTTGGAGAACACAGAAAACACACCAAGGTGCTGCTGCAAGCAAAGTTACAGAAATCCCCCTGAGTGTTGCTTTTCTCGAGAAAAGAGCGCTTTACAGCGCTTTCTGGCTGCTAGAGACATGCAGAAAGAGCAAGTGTGGCAGAATGTGTTCCAAAGCAGCTGGAGCTACCACGGGCTCCTGACAGGCTTATTTTCACTTGGAGAACACAGAAAACACACCAAGGTGCTGCTGCAAGCAAAGTTACAGAAATCCCCCTGAGTGTTGCTTTTCTCGAGAAAAGAGCGCTTTACAGTGCTTTCTGGCTGCTAGAGACATGCAGAAAGAGCAAGTGTGGCAGAATGTGTTCCAAAGCAGCTGGAGCTACCACGGGCTCAAAACAGGCTTATTTTCACTTGGAGAACACAGAAAACACACCAAGGTGCTGCTGCAAGCAAAGTTACAGAAGTCCCCCTGAGTGTTGCTTTTCTCGAGAAAAGAGCGCTTTACAGCGCTTTCTGGCTGCTAGAGACATGCAGAAAGAGCAAGTGTGGCAGAATGTGTTCCAAAGCAGCTGGAGCTACCACGGGCTCCGGACAGGCTTATTTTCACTTGGAGAACACAGAAAACACACCAAGGTGCTGCTGCAAGCAAAGTGACAGAAGTCCCCCTGAGTGTTGCTTTTCTCGAGAAAAGAGCGCTTTACAGTGCTTTCTGGCTGCTAGAGACATGCAGAAAGAGCAAGTGTGGCAGAATGTGTTCCAAAGCAGCTGGAGCTACCACGGGCTCCGGACAGGCTTATTTTCACTTGGAGAACACAGAAAACACACCAAGGTGCTGCTGCAAGCAAAGTGACAGAAGTCCCCCTGAGTGTTGCTTTTCTCGAGAAAAGAGCGCTTTACAGTGCTTTCTGGCTGCTAGAGACATGCAGAAAGAGCAAGTGTGGCAGAATGTGTTCCAAAGCAGCTGGAGCTACCACGGGCTCCGGACAGGCTTATTTTCACTTGGAGAACACAGAAAACACACCAAGGTGCTGCTGCAAGCAAAGTTACAGAGGTCCCCCTGAGTGTTGCTTTTCTCGAGAAAAGAGCGCTTTACAGCGCTTTCTGGCTGCTAGAGACATGCAGAAAGAGCAAGTGTGGCAGAATGTGTTCCAAAGCAGCTGGAGCTACCACTGGCTCCGGACAGGCTTATTTTCACTTGGAGAACACAGAAAACACACCCAGGTGCTGCTGCAAGCAAAGTTACAGAAGTCCCCCTGAGTGTTGCTTTTCTCGAGAAAAGAGCGCTTTACAGCGCTTTCTGGCTGCTAGAGACATGCAGAAAGAGCAAGTGTGGCAGAATGTGTTCCAAAGCAGCTGGAGCTACCACGGGCTCCGGACAGGCTTATTTTCACTTGGAGAACACAGAAAACACACCAAGGTGCTGCTGCAAGCAAAGTTACAGAAGTCCCCCTGAGTGTTGCTTTTCTCGAGAAAAGAGCGCTTTCCAGCGCTTTCTGGCTGCTAGAGACATGCAGAAAGAGCAAGTGTGGCAGAATGTGTTCCAAAGCAGCTGGAGCTACCACTGGCTCCGGACAGGCTTATTTTCACTTGGAGAACACAGAAAACACACCAAGGTGCTGCTGCAAGCAAAGTTACAGAAGTCCCCCTGAGTGTTGCTTTTCTCGAGAAAAGAGCGCTTTACAGCGCTTTCTGGCTGCTAGAGACATGCAGAAAGAGCAAGTGTGGCAGAATGTGTTCCAAAGCAGCTGGAGCTACCACGGGCTCCGGACAGGCTTATTTTCACTTGGAGAACACAGAAAACACACCAAGGTGCTGCTGCAAGCAAAGTTACAGAAGTCCCCCTGAGTATTGCTTTTCTCGAGAAAAGAGCGCTTTACAGTGCTTTCTGGCTGCTAGAGACATGCAGAAAGAGCAAGTGTGGCAGAATGTGTTCCAAAGCAGCTGGAGCTACCACGGGCTCCGGACAGGCTTATTTTCACTTGGAGAACACAGAAAACACACCCAGGTGCTGCTGCAAGCAAAGTTACAGAGGTCCCCCTGAGTGTTGCTTTTCTCGAGAAAAGAGCGCTTTACAGCGCTTTCTGGCTGCTAGAGACATGCAGAAAGAGCAAGTGTGGCAGAATGTGTTCCAAAGCAGCTGGAGCTACCACGGGCTCCGGACAGGCTTATTTTCACTTGGAGAACACAGAAAACACACCAAGGTGCTGCTGCAAGCAAAGTTACAGAAGTCCCCCTGAGTGTTGCTTTTCTCGAGAAAAGAGCGCTTTCCAGCGCTTTCTGGCTGCTAGAGACATGCAGAAAGAGCAAGTGTGGCAGAATGTGTTCCAAAGCAGCTGGAGCTACCACGGGCTCCGGACAGGCTTATTTTCACTTGGAGAACACAGAAAACACACCAAGGTGCTGCTGCAAGCAAAGTGACAGAAGTCCCCCTGAGTGTTGCTTTTCTCGAGAAAAGAGCGCTTTACAGCGCTTTCTGGCTGCTAGAGACATGCAGAAAGAGCAAGTGTGGCAGAATGTGTTCCAAAGCAGCTGGAGCTACCACGGGCTCCGGACAGGCTTATTTTCACTTGGAGAACACAGAAAACACACCCAGGTGCTGCTGCAAGCAAAGTTACAGAGGTCCCCCTGACTGTTGCTTTTCTCGAGAAAAGAGCGCTTTACAGCGCTTTCTGGCTGCTAGAGACATGCAGAAAGAGCAAGTGTGGCAGAATGTGTTCCAAAGCAGCTGGAGCTACCACGGGCTCCAGACAGGCTTATTTTCACTTGGAGAACACAGAAAACACACCAAGGTGCTGCTGCAAGCAAAGTTACAGAGGTCCCCCTGAGTGTTGCTTTTCTCAAGAAAAGAGCGCTTTCCAGCGCTTTCTGGCTGCTAGAGACATGCAGAAAGAGCAAGTGTGGCAGAATGTGTTCCAAAGCAGCTGGAGCTACCACGAGCTCCTGACAGGCTTATTTTCACTTGGAGAACACAGAAAACACACCAAGGTGCTGCTGCAAGCAAAGTTACAGAAATCCCCCTGAGTGTTGCTTTTCTCGAGAAAAGAGCGCTTTACAGCGCTTTCTGGCTGCTAGAGACATGCAGAAAGAGCAAGTGTGGCAGAATGTGTTCCAAAGCAGCTGGAGCTACCACGGGCTCCGGACAGGCTTCTTTTCACTTGGAGAACACAGAAAACACACCAAGGTGCTGCTGCAAGCAAAGTTACAGAAGTCCCCCTGAGTGTTGCTTTTCTCGAGAAAAGAGCGCTTTCCAGCGCTTTCTGGCTGCTAGAGACATGCAGAAAGAGCAAGTGTGGCAGAATGTGTTCCAAAGCAGCTGGAGCTACCACGGGCTCCGGACAGGCTTATTTTCACTTGGAGAACACAGAAAACACACCAAGGTGCTGCTGCAAGCAAAGTTACAGAAGTCCCCCTGAGTGTTGCTTTTCTCGAGAAAAGAGCGCTTTCCAGCGCTTTCTGGCTGCTAGAGACATGCAGAAAGAGCAAGTGTGGCAGAATGTGTTCCAAAGCAGCTGGAGCTACCACTGGCTCCGGACAGGCTTATTTTCACTTGGAGAACACAGAAAACACACCCAGGTGCTGCTGCAAGCAAAGTTACAGAGGTCCCCCTGAGTGTTGCTTTTCTCGAGAAAAGAGCGCTTTACAGCGCTTTCTGGCTGCTAGAGACATGCAGAAAGAGCAAGTGTGGCAGAATGTGTTCCAAAGCAGCTGGAGCTACCACGGGCTCCGGACAGGCTTATTTTCACTTGGAGAACACAGAAAACACACCAAGGTGCTGCTGCAAGCAAAGTTACAGAAGTCCCCCTGAGTGTTGCTTTTCTCGAGAAAAGAGCGCTTTCCAGCGCTTTCTGGCTGCTAGAGACATGCAGAAAGAGCAAGTGTGGCAGAATGTGTTCCAAAGCAGCTGGAGCTACCACGGGCTCCGGACAGGCTTATTTTCACTTGGAGAACACAGAAAACACACCAAGGTGCTGCTGCAAGCAAAGTTACAGAAGTCCCCCTGAGTGTTGCTTTTCTCGAGAAAAGAGTGCTTTACAGTGCTTTCTGGCTGCTAGAGACATGCAGAAAGAGCAAGTGTGGCAGAATGTGTTCCAAAGCAGCTGGAGCTACCACGGGCTCCGGACAGGCTTATTTTCACTTGGAGAACACAGAAAACACACCAAGGTGCTGCTGCAAGCAAAGTGACAGAAGTCCCCCTGAGTGTTGCTTTTCTCGAGAAAAGAGCGCTTTACAGCGCTTTCTGGCTGCTAGAGACATGCAGAAAGAGCAAGTGTGGCAGAATGTGTTCCAAAGCAGCTGGAGCTACCACGGGCTCCGGACAGGCTTATTTTCACTTGGAGAACACAGAAAACACACCCAGGTGCTGCTGCAAGCAAAGTTACAGAGGTCCCCCTGAGTGTTGCTTTTCTCGAGAAAAGAGCGCTTTACAGCGCTTTCTGGCTGCTAGAGACATGCAGAAAGAGCAAGTGTGGCAGAATGTGTTCCAAAGCAGCTGGAGCTACCACGGGCTCCAGACAGGCTTATTTTCACTTGGAGAACACAGAAAACACACCAAGGTGCTGCTGCAAGCAAAGTTACAGAGGTCCCCCTGAGTGTTGCTTTTCTCAAGAAAAGAGCGCTTTACAGCGCTTTCTGGCTGCTAGAGACATGCAGAAAGAGCAAGTGTGGCAGAATGTGTTCCAAAGCAGCTGGAGCTACCACGGGCTCCGGACAGGCTTATTTTCACTTGGAGAACACAGAAAACACACCAAGGTGCTGCTGCAAGCAAAGTGACAGAAGTCCCCCTGAGTGTTGCTTTTCTCGAGAAAAGAGCGCTTTACAGCACTTTCTGGCTGCTAGAGACATGCAGAAAGAGCAAGTGTGGCAGAATGTGTTCCAAAGCAGCTGGAGCTACCACGAGCTCCTGACAGGCTTATTTTCACTTGGAGAACACAGAAAACACACCAAGGTGCTGCTGCAAGCAAAGTTACAGAAATCCCCCTGAGTGTTGCTTTTCTCGAGAAAAGAGCGCTTTACAGCGCTTTCTGGCTGCTAGAGACATGCAGAAAGAGCAAGTGTGGCAGAATGTGTTCCAAAGCAGCTGGAGCTACCACGGGCTCCGGACAGGCTTCTTTTCACTTGGAGAACACAGAAAACACACCAAGGTGCTGCTGCAAGCAAAGTTACAGAAGTCCCCCTGAGTGTTGCTTTTCTCGAGAAAAGAGCGCTTTCCAGCGCTTTCTGGCTGCTAGAGACATGCAGAAAGAGCAAGTGTGGCAGAATGTGTTCCAAAGCAGCTGGAGCTACCACTGGCTCCGGACAGGCTTATTTTCACTTGGAGAACACAGAAAACACACCAAGGTGCTGCTGCAAGCAAAGTTACAGAAGTCCCCCTGAGTGTTGCTTTTCTCGAGAAAAGAGCGCTTTCCAGCGCTTTCTGGCTGCTAGAGACATGCAGAAAGAGCAAGTGTGGCAGAATGTGTTCCAAAGCAGCTGGAGCTACCACGGGCTCCGGACAGGCTTATTTTCACTTGGAGAACACAGAAAACACACCAAGGTGCTGCTGCAAGCAAAGTTACAGAAGTCCCCCTGAGTATTGCTTTTCTCGAGAAAAGAGCGCTTTACAGTGCTTTCTGGCTGCTAGAGACATGCAGAAAGAGCAAGTGTGGCAGAATGTGTTCCAAAGCAGCTGGAGCTACCACGGGCTCCGGACAGGCTTATTTTCACTTGGAGAACACAGAAAACACACCAAGGTGCTGCTGCAAGCAAAGTTACAGAAGTCCCCCTGAGTATTGCTTTTCTCGAGAAAAGAGCGCTTTACAGCGCTTTCTGGCTGCTAGAGACATGCAGAAACAGCAAGTGTGGCAGAATGTGTTCCAAAGCAGCTGGAGCTACCACTGGCTCCGGACAGGCTTATTTTCACTTGGAGAACACAGAAAACACACCCAGGTGCTGCTGCAAGCAAAGTTACAGAGGTCCCCCTGAGTGTTGCTTTTCTCGAGAAAAGAGCGCTTTACAGCGCTTTCTGGCTGCTAGAGACATGCAGAAAGAGCAAGTGTGGCAGAATGTGTTCCAAAGCAGCTGGAGCTACCACGGGCTCCGGACAGGCTTATTTTCACTTGGAGAACACAGAAAACACACCAAGGTGCTGCTGCAAGCAAAGTGACAGAAGTCCCCCTGAGTGTTGCTTTTCTCGAGAAAAGAGCGCTTTCCAGCGCTTTCTGGCTGCTAGAGACATGCAGAAAGAGCAAGTGTGGCAGAATGTGTTCCAAAGCAGCTGGAGCTACCACGGGCTCCGGACAGGCTTATTTTCACTTGGAGAACACAGAAAACACACCAAGGTGCTGCTGCAAGCAAAGTTACAGAGGTCCCCCTGAGTGTTGCTTTTCTCGAGAAAAGAGCGCTTTCCAGCGCTTTCTGGCTGCTAGAGACATGCAGAAAGAGCAAGTGTGGCAGAATGTGTTCCAAAGCAGCTGGAGCTACCACGGGCTCCGCACAGGCTTATTTTCACTTGGAGAACACAGAAAACACACCAAGGTGCTGCTGCAAGCAAAGTTACAGAGGTTTCCCAGAGTGTTGCTTTTCTCGAGAAAAGAGCGCTTTACAGCGCTTTCTGGCTGCTAGAGACATGCAGAAAGAGCAAGTGTGGCAGAATGTGTTCCAAAGCAGCTGGAGCTACCACGGGCTCCGCACAGGCTTATTTTCACTTGGAGAACACAGAAAACACACCAAGGTGCTGCTGCAAGCAAAGTTACAGAAGTCCCCCTGAGTGTTGCTTTTCTCGAGAAAAGAGCGCTTTACAGCGCTTTCTGGCTGCTAGAGACATGCAGAAAGAGCAAGTGTGGCAGAATGTGTTCCAAAGCAGCTGGAGCTACCACGGGCTCCGGACAGGCTTATTTTCACTTGGAGAACACAGAAAACACACCAAGGTGCTGCTGCAAGCAAAGTGACAGAAGTCCCCCTGAGTGTTGCTTTTCTCGAGAAAAGAGCGCTTTACAGCGCTTTCTGGCTGCTAGAGACATGCAGAAAGAGCAAGTGTGGCAGAATGTGTTCCAAAGCAGCTGGAGCTACCACGGGCTCCGGACAGGCTTATTTTCACTTGGAGAACACAGAAAACACACCAAGGTGCTGCTGCAAGCAAAGTGACAGAAGTCCCCCTGAGTGTTGCTTTTCTCGAGAAAAGAGCGCTTTACAGTGCTTTCTGGCTGCTAGAGACATGCAGAAAGAGCAAGTGTGGCAGAATGTGTTCCAAAGCAGCTGGAGCTACCACGGGCTCCGGACAGGCTTATTTTCACTTGGAGAACACAGAAAACACACCAAGGTGCTGCTGCAAGCAAAGTTACAGAGGTCCCCCTGAGTGTTGCTTTTCTCGAGAAAAGAGCGCTTTACAGCGCTTTCTGGCTGCTAGAGACATGCAGAAACAGCAAGTGTGGCAGAATGTGTTCCAAAGCAGCTGGAGCTACCACGGGCTCCGGACAGGCTTATTTTCACTTGGAGAACACAGAAAACACACCAAGGTGCTGCTGCAAGCAAAGTGACAGAAGTCCCCCTGAGTGTTGCTTTTCTCGAGAAAAGAGCGCTTTACAGCGCTTTCTGGCTGCTAGAGACATGCAGAAAGAGCAAGTGTGGCAGAATGTGTTCCAAAGCAGCTGGAGCTACCACGGGCTCCGGACAGGCTTATTTTCACTTGGAGAACACAGAAAACACACCAAGGTGCTGCTGCAAGCAAAGTTACAGAAGTCCCCCTGAGTGTTGCTTTTCTCGAGAAAAGAGCGCTTTACAGCGCTTTCTGGCTGCTAGAGACATGCAGAAAGAGCAAGTGTGGCAGAATGTGTTCCAAAGCAGCTGGAGCTACCACGGGCTCCGGACAGGCTTATTTTCACTTGGAGAACACAGAAAACACACCAAGGTGCTGCTGCAAGCAAAGTTACAGAAGTCCCCCTGAGTGTTGCTTTTCTCGAGAAAAGAGCGCTTTCCAGCGCTTTCTGGCTGCTAGAGACATGCAGAAAGAGCAAGTGTGGCAGAATGTGTTCCAAAGCAGCTGGAGCTACCACGGGCTCCGGACAGGCTTATTTTCACTTGGAGAACACAGAAAACACACCAAGGTGCTGCTGCAAGCAAAGTTACAGAGGTTTCCCAGAGTGTTGCTTTTCTCGAGAAAAGAGCGCTTTACAGCGCATTCTGGCTGCTAGAGACATGCAGAAAGAGCAAGTGTGGCAGAATGTGTTCCAAAGCAGCTGGAGCTACCACGGGCTCCGGACAGGCTTATTTTCACTTGGAGAACACAGAAAACACACCAAGGTGCTGCTGCAAGCAAAGTTACAGAGGTTTCCCAGAGTGTTGCTTTTCTCGAGAAAAGAGCGCTTTCCAGCGCTTTCTGGCTGCTAGAGACATGCAGAAAGAGCAAGTGTGGCAGAATGTGTTCCAAAGCAGCTGGAGCTACCACGGGCTCCGGACAGGCTTATTTTCACTTGGAGAACACAGAAAACACACCAAGGTGCTGCTGCAAGCAAAGTTACAGAAGTCCCCCTGAGTGTTGCTTTTCTCGAGAAAAGAGCGCTTTACAGCGCTTTCTGGCTGCTAGAGACATGCAGAAAGAGCAAGTGTGGCAGAATGTGTTCCAAAGCAGCTGGAGCTACCACGGGCTCCGGACAGGCTTATTTTCACTTGGAGAACACAGAAAACACACCAAGGTGCTGCTGCAAGCAAAGTTACAGAGGTCCCCCTGAGTGTTGCTTTTCTCGAGAAAAGAGCGCTTTACAGCGCTTTCTGGCTGCTAGAGACATGCAGAAAGAGCAAGTGTGGCAGAATGTGTTCCAAAGCAGCTGGAGCTACCACGGGCTCCAGACAGGCTTATTTTCACTTGGAGAACACAGAAAACACACCAAGGTGCTGCTGCAAGCAAAGTTACAGAGGTCCCCCTGAGTGTTGCTTTTCTCAAGAAAAGAGCGCTTTACAGCGCTTTCTGGCTGCTAGAGACATGCAGAAAGAGCAAGTGTGGCAGAATGTGTTCCAAAGCAGCTGGAGCTACCACGGGCTCCGGACAGGCTTATTTTCACTTGGAGAACACAGAAAACACACCCAGGTGCTGCTGCAAGCAAAGTTACACAAGTCCCCATGAGTGTTGCTTTTCTCGAGAAAAGAGCGCTTTACAGCGCTTTCTGGCTGCTAGAGACATGCAGAAAGAGCAAGTGTGGCAGAATGTGTTCCAAAGCAGCTGGAGCTACCACGGGCTCCAGACAGGCTTATTTTCACTTGGAGAACACAGA